>NW_027071859.1:15504489-15576989 GCF_038088225.1 Cyrtonyx montezumae | reverse complement strand
AACATAAAAGAGAGAAGCATAGCTACGCATAGGGTGGATGCTTAGTAATTCCTGAAAGGGTGGAATGGGATCCAAACTGCAGTTTGCTCATGTTTTTGCATAGGGTGTTTTCAGAAGACAAAAGTAGAAGGAAAATACGTCTTTGCATCAAAGATGAATGAATCAGGGAAAATGCATGCAGAAGAAATGGTCAGAAATGTTCTGAAGGGGGGCATTTTTTTCAAGGTAGCTGCGGAGCTTACATATGCTTTATGTAAGGCATGGTTATTACTTTTCCTTTGGTGTAAAGCCTCAATGTTGGCAGTTTTTCATCCCAGATGATCTAATCCCTTTCCAGTCCAGGGTTTTCTCCCCTTAGCTCGTTTGTCATATATGGTAAATATGACAAACACTGATACAGTTGAAACACTGAGAGCCTGGAGAGGACCCACATCATTACTTATAATGTGTCCATCACACTCATGCAGAAAATTGTTCCAGATCTGGTTAACTTGTATTCACAAGGACTTCTGTGCCTGCTGTGCCTGACATTTTGCTCTGTGTGTCCTGTTACATAGGGGAAGAAAGTATCACGCTTTACAAAGTATATGAATCACTTCATTCTCTCCCAAGTAAAATACATCCATGTGCGCAGGACCTCCAACTGCAAAAGTTTATGTGAGACTTGCCCTTGAAGTACTATGCTGATGGTGGAGTCTGTTTTGGGTAGATGGTCTATGCTGTTCTGACTGTAAAAGTGGGTCAGCAAGAACATTCAGTAAATAATAGATCTGCGTATTTACCAGGAATTACTAAAACCCTGAGTTTAAACCCTTGTTTAGATAAGCTGTTTTCCTTCCAATGAATCATTCCCACTTTTCCTGCAAGAAGCGCATCTGAAACTGGTTGTCAAAACCAACAAACATGAATTCCTCAAAGCAGTTCCTTCCTCCAGTCTACATACTCTTTATTCTACCAGAGGTAGGCTGAACTGCATGGTATTCATCAAGTTCCAAATTTCTAACAGAAAAAGAAAGCACTGGGTTAATGCAGATAATTTTTTGCTTGTGTGAGGCAGAAGAACCAACCCTGTATTCAAGCTGACAGAAATAACTGAAGCAACTTCCAGGCTCTTCTTCCAGGGAGCACAGCAAGTTTTGGAGATCAATCATTACAGATGCCTCTAACAATTTAAGTGGAAATAGAAGGACTTCGTGAAGAGCTTCTTCAGAAATGTCACATGGTCTCAGTGACATCATTTCCAAAGGAATAAAAAACAAAAATGTTCCCTACAAATTCCAGCACAGGTTTAAATGTTCATGCTATAACACTGAGAACAGTTTAGCATTGTACCAATACATCTTCCCTTCAAAGACTTAAAATATTACTATTTTCTAGTTATATATTAAACTTTTAAAGTGGTTAAAATTCTTATATTAATAAAACAGTTTAATGACACATGTTCATAGGTTCATAGGTTCATAGGTACATTAGGTTGGAAAGGACCTACAAGGTCATCTAGTCCAACCATCCTCCTATCACCATCCCTACCCGCCTAAACTACATAGGTTCATGTTTAGGATTCATAGTGGTGTGCAGCTTTAAAGTAGTTTAGGCACTTAAAAAGGTTCAAATCCTTCACCATCTGGCTGTCACTCAGTTTACATGGTTTCAGGGTCCTGGACCTGTCAATCTCAAATCCCTCCTGTCAGACACAATTTTGAGTGCCTTCCAGGTCTGGCCTTGAACGCCTCCAGTGTGGGAACATCCACAACCTGGGCAACCTGTTCCAGTGTCTGAATACCTTCACAGTAAATTGTTTTTTTCCTAATACCTAGCCCAAGTCAAAATCTACCCCCTTCTAGTTTAAAGCCATTTCCTCTCATCCTGTCACTACGTGCTCCTAAAAAAAATCCCTCCCAGCTTTTCTGTCGGTCCCCTTCAGGTACTTAGTGGCCTTCCAAGGCTGCTACAGGTCCCCCTAAGAATCTTTTCTTCTCCAGGCTGAAGAGCCCCAGCTCTCACAGCCTATCCTCATAGCAGGTGCTCCCAGCATTTAATCATATTAGTGGCCCTCCTCTGGACCCACTCCAAGAGCTGCATGTCCTTCTTGTGTTGAGTGCCCCAGAACTGGATGAAGTACTCCAGGTGGGGTCTCAAGAGTGCAGAGTAGAGGAGCAGAATCACCTCCCTTGACTTGCTGGTTATTCTTCTCTTGATGCAACCCAGGATATAGTTGGTGTTCTGGGTTGCAAGCATACACTGTTGGCTCATGTTAAGTCTTCTGTTAACAAACACTCCTAAATCCTTCTTCTCAAGGCTGCTCTCAAGCCATTTTCCACCCACTCTGTGTTTGGGCTTGCAATTGCACATACCCAGGTGCAGAACCTTGCACTTGGCCCTGTTGAATGTAATGAGGTTGGCATGGGCCCATCTCTCAAACCGGTGCATGTCCCTCAAGGTGGCATCTCTTCCCTCTAATGTGTCAACTTCACCTCTCAGCTTGGTGTCATTTGCAAACTTGCTGAGGGTGCACTTGATCCCACTTCCTATGTTGCCTACGAAGATGTTTAAATAGAACAGTTGCCAGTCCCCGAGGAATGCCATTCATCACTAAATCTTCTCTTGGACTTTGAGTCATTGATCATAACTGAATGTAACCATCCAGCCAATTCTTATCCAGAGTGTGGTCATCCATCAAATCAGTTTTTCTCCAAATCTAGTATTCTCCAATTTGACCTTCAGGCTGTCATGCACGATGGTATTAAATGCTTTGCAACAAGTCCAAGTAGATGAAGTCAGTTGTTCTTCCTTTAGCAACTGGCACTATAACTCCATCATAAAAGGCCACCAAGTTTGTCAGGCATGACTTGCCCTTGGTGAAGGGCACCATTATTGTTTCCCATGTGCCTTAGTAGAGTCTACAGGAGGACCTGCTCCATGATCTTGCTAGGCATGGAGGTGAAACTGATTGGACCGTAGTTCCCTGGATCTTCTTTTTTTCCTTTCTTGAAAATAGAGGTTATGTTTCCCCTTTTCCAGTCAGTGGGAAACTTACAGATGCTTGAATACAGTTTTCTTTTAGACAACACTATGGCTGATCAAAAGTTCACATCAAGATGTCTTCATGCACTCACACTCCCTGATGGATCTCACACTCTCCACCTCCTCCTTGAGCTCCTCCACCAGGATGAGCAGCTCTTCCACATACTCGTACCTCACGCAGGTAGAATCCTGGGCACTCTCTCCCAGCAGCAGCAGGCTCAGACACTCCCTGCAGCCAGAGACGTGAACCACCACATTTCTAGGCAAGCCCTCAGTCTGGGTCATCACAGTCTTCATTCATGGAATAAATTAATCCATGTAAAACACATTAGTGCTAATACTTTCTGGTTAGTGAATGAAATGTCATAAAGACATTTCCTGTACCTTTGTTTAGATCTTTTCAGTAATATGGACAATTTCCCTTCCCACTGAAATCTCCATAGACATTCTGTGCCAATTTTATTAATATTCAGAAAAGTATATTTGAATTCTCACCCTTTACTAAAACTGCACAGACATTACAGTAATAATATCTTGACATCAATTTTCTATGTAGTCTATTTTATAAAGATAAGGAATAATTAACTGATTTCAGCCTGCTCTCTCATGACTGCTTGATTTTTATATTTGTTAATAAAGGTTTCCCAAGGTACTTAACTATAGCATTCCTTTCACGAATGGATTATTTGATATCAAACAAGAAGCAAGTTTATGTTGTAAGCTATCCCTTACATGAAAAAGTTACCATACATCATCCTTTTGTCTGCCCACCTGTTTTCATTAAAAAATACTTGTGAAGAGCAAACAAAGCTGAAGATATCAATGTATTTGTCAAATGTAGAAACTGCATGAGAGATTCACAATTTATTGAGAGTCTGGGAATGAGAAAGCACATTTAAGTAGAATAGAATATGCAGTTGTGTTTGCATGAGAAATAATCTTTCTATCTTTAAGAGCTGTTCGAAGTATGAAGTTATTTAAACAACTTATTAAATATATAGCTAGGTGGGCATGTGAAAACACCATAAACCCTTCCTTTGACATTTGGGTACATTTGTTTTTCCAGTTTACATGCCTCGCTTCAGTGTTTAAAGTTAGTCAATAAAGTGTCAATAAATAAATAAATAAATAAGTCAATAACAGTGTCCATACATTAAGAATATGGACATTTAGGTTATAGTTATCTGAACAGCTTGATGTAAAGCTTATGGGACCTATGTGTTCAGCTAATTGAAGAGAATCTGAGATGTGTATTGAATCATAGCATTTGGAGGAAAACACATCTGTCAATTTCAGTGATTTTTCAGTTTTTGTCAAAATGGAGTAATGTTGCCCAAAGAATGAATTTTGAGTAAGGTATTTTTGGGTTCATCTGGATGATCAGGGTAGTCTGACTGCCTCACAATCCAGTGGAGTTTATATAATCTTAATTTATCCTTTTTTACTTGGCCTTACAGGGCCAAGTACTGTGCTTACATTGTGAGTGCTGGGCTTACATTACACTTGGTGTTCATAGTATGTGCAAATGTCTTCTTTCAAGACACAGAAGGTCATCTCAAATGGTTAGAATTTGTTTTTGTTTTTGTTTTTATCTTGACTTACCCACCATTCAAGGGGTTGCATTTTTTCTACCTTCCACTAAAGAGCCTTTGCTGTTGAAGAGGGGACATAGGACACACTACACAAAAACAGATTAAGGAAAAAATCAATACGGAGAATTCTGTTTAGCAGATGCTCATTTTCTGTGTGCCTTACTCCAGGGCCATGCTGATTTCTTGATCTGTGATCAGAAAGGGATTTTTGTCTAAGTCCAGAGTTTTCAAAGATGACAAAAACTCCCTTACCCTGAACTTGCAGAGATTTGTCTGTTGTGATCCCCAATATTCATTTACATACTCATTTTCCTACATAACAAGTAGCAGCTTAGAAATGAGTAGCATCCTGGATTGTGTTCATCTGTGTCTATAATATGCAGTTTATTTCTCTGGCACAGAAATGCTTTAATTTCTGTAAAATATATAGCTTCAAAATAAGTAAATTATAGTTCCATACAAAAGAAAGATCAGATGGTCTCTATGCCTCTTAAATGAACATCATGGAAGTATACTGGTAGTTTTTGTTGTGGACTCTCCAGTGACAAGATTAAAAGAACTACTAAAGGTTACAAGCTAAATCTGAGTCAGCACCTCAAATCTTTGATGAAAGTTTTCACCAAGGTTACTACACAAAAACTCCAGGTAAAAAAAAATCCCACAACCTCTCAGAATTGTGGTAAGTGCTTTAGGTTGTCACTCTCTTGGGGATGGTTTCACACTTCTGTGAACAACCTGTGTAAGTTTGGATCTTTCTGACTTGGTCCTTCCACCTTTAAGTCAGTTTTCAGTCTAGAGTCAATAAAGTGAAGTGCCTGTAGGCATGGATTAAGTTGAGGAAAAGAAGCTTCTAAATGTTAAGACACTTGGAAAATTAGTATTTGAGTGTTTCAGAACCTTGACAATCCCCTAACCTAATTATGCACTCCACTGCTTCTAAGCGCTGTGAGTCAAAAAAGAAAACTACTAATCTGCAGCTCAATTTTTACAATGGGCTTGAGTTTCCATTTTGCCTTGTGGAATATCACATTTTATTCCCAAACAACCTCCCTTTCCAAACCCTGATAATGCTTCCCTCTGTGTTCTTCAGGTAACAGCCTCTAAATCCTGTTTTCCTGAAGTCCTGTTCCTTTTGTAGTCCTGAGCTTATTGATCTTCACCTACATGCAATGGCTCTGATATGCCCCTGATGCTACAGCTGAAGGGAGTTAAAACTTCTGGGGTGAATTACCTTCTGCTTCAGATTGGCAAGTAGCAGATAGAAAATAAATGGGTTTAGGAGCTCTGGGGACATAAGTGCTGCTGCTTTAGAGGAGCCAGTGGAAAATAAATATGGCTAAATGAAAGAAATTATATTTACTTTAGTTCACCTAAGCTTTGCTTTCAGGAGAAAAAACAGTGGGATTGGAGAAAAGGAGGAATCCCGGTCAGCAAATGATGCCCCTAGAGTCACACAAGATATGAAGTCAATCCTGAGTATAATTTGGCTCCTGTGTTTAACTACACTAGTCCAATAAACCATTTTTATTACAACACGCAAAGCAGAGTTGCCAGCCATGTCTACATATACTGAAGGTCATTAATTTTGTTTTTAAAGAAAAAGCATCCCTCTCTGAATAAATTAAAAAAATAAATAAATAAATATAAGGAGAAATAAAATCCTTCATGAAACATAAATTTTAAGTTTAGAGAGATGTAGTTACAGATGAACATTTAAAAATAATATTCACAATTATTCACAGCTTTGGCACTATTTCATACAGCATTTCAGAATATATTTTTAAATGTTTAAATAAAGCCAAGGATTTAGTTTAGAAAATCACTTTTTAAAGCAGATGACTTTCCCTAAGGATTTCTATAAGCCAGCATTTGGAAAAGTGTGGGGTCATGTCAGCAAAATGCATGCTTTGTTTCAATAAAGTCATTAGCAGGTGGGTTGCTTATTCTGATGCAAAGTGCCAAGTTATGGAGGTCAATGGATTTATAAGGTTCAAGGAGGAGAATTTACAACCCCAAAGGGGGGTGGCTGGCATGAGGAATTGCTAGTACTATTGTGAGCTGTTAGAGTCAAAAGTGGGACTCCAACTAAAACTTGTCTGACACCAAGAAACTTTGTTCATGAAAGCTTTATTCCATAGCTATGGCTCACATAAATTGTATGTGAAGCTGTTATTGTTATTGCCATTTATTTACATTGCAGAGGTGCCCAGAGGCCTCACACAGGATCAGGATACAGATGTGTTTTGAACTATACAAACACAAAGATATCATCTGCTACTAAGGCACTTTTAGTCATCAGAAAGTGTGATATGTATAAAGATAAAGATAATATATAAAAACTAAAAGAAAGTAAATTCACAGTGAACTTCATACACATTAAACTTTTAAAAGTTTGTTCTTTTTTACAGAGACAAATCTAGCTGAACTATTTGAGAAGGAAGGAGGTAGCCTTCTAACTGCTGGAGGAATGTTTCTCAATTTGAAAGCAGTGCAGAGGGCAAAGAAAATGTGCCTTGAACACAACTTCAGGATGAGAACTTTGCGAGGAGAAGAAAAGCAATTTCTAAGGTTTGAGGATTGGTTACAGGCCAAGAAACTAGATTCTTCTCAAGGTTTGCTGAGCTTTCCAAATCCTCTCACAATGCTAGGAGAGTTTTGCAGGGAAAGTAATCTGACATGTAGTTTACAATGGATTATACAAAGTCTTGATTCAGTTCTTAAGATTTGAGATGAAATTCCCTTTGGGCTTTGAGGTTTATTCAAATCCAGAAGATGGGCTGTAAACTCCCTGAAGCCTGCTAAAATGATTCAGAAGAACCTCTGCAAGCTGAAATCATCGAGAACAAAAACGCTCATGGAAATTTTTGAACCACCAAAATCAATAACAGTTTTGATACAGACTTGAATTAGAGATAGATATAAATTTAGAGGTAGATATAAATTTGGGTTCACCCCAAAAGCAAAGTATCACCCCAAAAGCAAAGAGAATACAGATGGCAAGTAAAGATACTATTGCAGCTGTAGCCAAAGCCAGAGTTCCCTCCAGCAGCATAGATTTTTCACTGTAGTATTAAAAGTTGCTCTTCTATTCTCTTGCTCCATTCACCACAGTGACATTTATACTTCAAGAAGTTAAGCTTTACCATATCTGTACAACTGAATTTCCACATGGCCACTACTAGTCTGTCATAATGCAAGTTTACACTCTCAACAAAATGGAATCAAAGACCTTTAGAAAATAAATAAAAAGTAAATATTTGCAAGGCCTTCTTGAAACTCAGTTATCATCAGTATAAACTAAGCCTGTGTCACCACACTATAAACTGTGGACTACTTATAAAATAGTCCTACTAGAATTACAGACACTGGGTAATGTAAAATGTTTTATTCTCACAAGGGGAACTTTTTTAAAATGCAATTTTGAGGATTTAAATTAAAAATTAATTTTAAATCCTTTCCAGGTGAAAAAATACATTTCATACATTCTGTCACAAATTTGATATGTCTATTGAACTTTCGTAAAATAGTGTGAGCATATCTGTCATGGGTTTCTAAAATGTATGAAAATGAATAGGTTTCCCATTGCAAACAATATGTGGCACTAAACCAGAAAGTTTAAGGTAGTTTATACTCCAAGGAGGTAGTTTTTCCCCTTTCAGTTTCACCATGATTTATACAGCTATTATGTTGTGCAAAAAAGAGTTCCCTTAGAGACTGCTTTTTTGTTATTAATTACAATTATTAAGAGGTAAGAGACTCTGTACTGGCTGAGTGTTGGAATAGTCTCCTGCTTCCCAACCTGCCCACTAAGAAAGCCCACACCTCATAAATAAATGCAACTAATAATATCAAATCTCTTTTTTTCTTTTCTTTTCTTTTCTTTTCTTTTCTTTTCTTTTCTTTTCTTTTCTTTTCTTTTCTTTTCTTTTCTTTTCTTTTCTTTTCTTTTCTTTTCTTTTCTTTTCTTTTCTTTTCTTTTCTTTTCTTTTCTTTTCTTTTCTTTTCTTTTCTTTTCTTTTCTTTTTCTTTTCTTTTCTTCTTTTCTTTTCTTTTCTTTTCTTTTCTTTTCTTTTCTTTTCTTTTCTGTTCTTTTCTTTCTTTTCTTTTCTTTTCTTTTCTTTTCTTTCTTTTCTTTTCTTTTCTTTTCTTTTCTTTTCTTTTCTTTTCTTTTCTTTTCTTTTCTTTCTTTTCTTTTCTTTTCTTTTCTTTTCTTTTCTTTTCTCTTTCTTTTCTTTTCTTTTCTTTTCTTTTCTTTTCTTTTCTTTTCTTTTCTTTTCTTTTCTTTTCTTTTCTTTTCTTTTCTTTTCTTTTCTTTTCTTTTCTTTTCTTTTCTTTTCTTTCTTTTCTTTTCTTTTCTTTCTTTTCTTTTCTCTTCTCTTCTCTTCTCTTCTCTTCTCTTCTTTCTCTTCTCTTCTCTTCTCTTCTCTTCTCTTCTCTTCTCTTCTCTTCTCTTCTCTTCTCTTTCTCTTCTCTTCTCTTCTCTTCTCTTCTCTTCTCTTCTCTTCTCTTCTCTCTTTCTCTTCTCTTCTCTTCTCTTCTCTTCTCTTCTCTTCTCTTCTCTTCTCTTCTCTTCTCTTCTCTTCTCTTCTTTTCTCTTCTTTCCTTCTCTTTCCTTCTCTTTCCTTCTCTTTCCTTCTCTTTTCTCTTTTCTCTTTTCTTTTCTAAATAGATGGATACAGAAAACTTAAATTTGTTATTAACACACGAATCTTGAAGATGTGCTTGGCAAAAGAGCACAGATGAAGAGACAGAGAAGTTGCAGGAAAAGCCATGATTGCACTGTGCAGTTTTTGCTGGCTGTTCTTCTCCCTTTCCAGCTCCTTGATGATGCTCCCTCAAGATGCTCACTCTGGCCACAGCTACACCAGGCTCTCTTACCCTGATCCTCCTCTGCTGGATCCACCTTCTTTCCTTCCATGACCCTTCATTTTAAAGTGCCTACTATCCAACCAACTTCCTTTATCCAACTGTAACACCAATGCGATACTCATCACACAGAAATTTATTTCATAGAGAGTTATTTAAAAATTCAATCTATATTATTCCATATATTGTCATGTATCCATGGGTGTATTTTCTATGTATTTTCTGTATGTATTCTGTATATTTTCCATGTGTATTTTCTATTTATCTGCTGATTGATCCAAAGGAGAGAGCACAGTGGATTTTCCAAATGTCAGCAGTTTTTTCATTCTCCTACCTGTGTTTTCTGTCATATTTATGATGCCCTCTACAGAATCATTAAAAGATATAATATAGGGTGCAAAACACCATTTCAATGATTATGACATTCCTTTGTTACAGTTTTATCAGAGGAGGAAATGGACATCCTCATGAAAATTTGAAATAAAACTTTTCAGGTTTTCTTTCCGTTTTCTTTTGATATTGGAAGATACAAGTTTTCTAAAATGTTTCACCACCATGAACAATAATAGAGGTAAAATAATGCAGCATAATAATACTTCAAATGAGGAAGAGAAGAAAAAATGCAAATGTGGAAGGGAAAACTTGTCTTTGGATTGTCCACTAAGAAAGGACACAGAAACACAAGCAGCCCAAATAAACAGTATTTTATTTAAAGTATTTTAAAGTCACAGTTCTGAATTTCAGTCATTATAAGATGTGAAAGCATGTTCCAAAGTCCATGCCATGGGCCACTGGGAGTGCCTTAATGCGTTTGCAAAGCCTTAATCCACAAGTGTAGATTGCTACATTCCTTTTTTTACAACCCAGATCCTACCCCGAGCAACAACTGCAAAAGTAGCCAGACATGATGCTTTCACATGGGCAGCACAAGCAGTTGCCTATGACAATGTAATATTAAGGGCAATAAGGTGTTTAGTAACTGTTTATGATACAGATGTGAGAATGTAGTAGCATTTGAGGTTTTCCAAATGTTTCAGACTGTTTCAAAGTGTGGAAATATAAAAAGCTCAGCTTCTGAGCATATTTCCCCTGTAACCTAAAGCCATGTTCCTCCCCACCTTACTCTTTTTTCATACATCCTCTGAGTATAATTCAATTAAAAATAAAAATATGTTTTGCTACTTGATAAAAGGAAATGTATTTTTCATTAAAAAATTGGGTGGCACAAATGGGTGGCCTGTAGATAATGTATTTGTTTATACTGACTTAAGGCAACGTGGATGAAGTCAGAGGAACACTCTTTCTCTATTTCCTTGTGGTCTGAAGATCTCCTGCTCCTCTAGTATCTTTGAGGAAACTTTGGTTGGGATTCTCATCATGGGTATCTGATGTTTTCCAAATCGTGTAGCTACACAGTACTGGAAACAGGCTCCTTGACTAGTTTTCATGTTTTGCCGGAAATTAACACCCAAATTTCTTAAATCCTTTATCATATTAAAAATATTTTATGATAAATAGTTACCTTTTGATGTCCTAGAGGAAATCTTTTGATTCATACTTCCACAGTTCCCACAGATGAGTGCTGCAAGTTGTGGTAAAGACATTCTGCTGTTCCTACTGTCCTGGTAGAAGGTTCTGTTCATATAGTCAGTCATGACAAAACCCCTTGCAACAGCAAATTATAAATATAGTTCAGTCTTGAAGAATTTTAGTCTCTGAAGAGTTGAAAATTTTCTTGCAGAAAAATATTATATAAAGAGGATTAGAAGGAATCAGTAGAAATGCTGCTATGTCTTAGAGTTGTTTAGGAACTTACTAACTGATGGGCTTACCCCAGTTTTCCAAATGGATTTTTCCTGATCTTGCATGCCAGCATTACCTCTACTGATCTGCAGTCCTTTACAAAAATTCTGTCCCAAATCAAGAAGTAATCCACATTCACATCATGATACTCCTTTCTCTATAGAAAACTACAGATTTCCAATGCCAGTCATAAAAGATATGAGATATAAAAAAAGAATGAAAAAATTGCGGCAGACAAAGAGAAATGTTGTTTTCAAGTTTGAAATCTCCATTTTTTCTCTCAAACTATTGCTTTTTAACAAACAACACAACTAATAATGTTGACTACCAATTTTTCCAGGGGCATCTATGCTGTTAACCATAGATGGGAGAAAACTAAAACCTCATTTCACATAATATGTATACAGTTTCATTTCTATTATGAAAACAAAATATTTTGTCAAACTTTTTACAAGAAAATTTTATCAGAACAAAATACTTTCTTTTTCAATGAACTGCAAAAAAAGGATACTGCTGGGTGCAAAATTTACACTTCAATTTTTTTAATTTTTTTTTCTCTGATTTGTACTGTGTTGTATATATATTTTTAATTTCATGACATATAGTAGCACTTCTTAATAAAATGCTATGTATTATGGTGTCTCTAGTATGCATAATAAGTTTAATTATGCCTGCTATTTCTATGGAAAACAGAAAATAAACACTTTAGCTACTGTTAAATGACATGTTAGGTACAAATGGCATGGTAATGAAATATGGTAAAAATAATAAGATAATACTTATAAAATGTAGAATACTTCTTCAAACCTGATTTTAAAATCACCACATTTTACATATAAAGTGTCAACAAATCTCTTGTAGTAGGGTTTAAAATAAATTCATTTTCTTGAATAGCAACTTTGCAAGAACACCTGTCTCACTGAAGAATTTTTAGCCAGTAATAATATTGATTCATTTAGCAAAAACATTTTTTACTTAAATAATATAAATTAATCCAGCCAGCATACCTTTTAGACATTAAAATGACCAATTAGAGGTTGTTTATAAAGAAATTCAGATCTGCTCCTTCAGAAAAGCAATCCTTCAGTGAAGCAGTGATGCAACAGAACATCTTTCTTAGAATATATAAATCCTGTATAACACATCACAATTAAAATTCATCTTATTCATCTAAAAAGCCTACCAGTTATTGGTTAGGACTGTACACTGATATGTTATCTGACCATTGAAAAGACATCTAATTGCCTTGTATCTTCTCATGAGTGAAACTCTATTAACTCATTTTCAATAGAAAACCAAAATCATAAGATGTGAAGATGTGTAACTAACATGATCTACAAAAAGTAATGGGTCTCTTGTGTTCTTAATCTGCTTTAATGTTATCTACAAATACAAAAAGAAAAAAAAAGAAGATGAAGCATACCCCCAAAATACTGTATCTCTGTACATAAGGCATGAGAAGGAGAGGTAGATGATAGAGGGTAACCAGTGTGATTTCATCTAGGCCAGGTCCTCCCTGACCAACATTTTATGATGCCGTAACTTCATCAATGAACAAGAGAAGAGTTGCTAATGTAATCTATCTGTACTTTATTAATACCTTTGACATGATCTCGGATTTGATGGATGGACCATTCAATGAATGAGAAAATGTTTGTGAGATCATACCCAGAGAGTGGTGCTCAGTGACTCAGTATCTTGATGGAGATCACTGATGAGTGATGTCCCTCAGAGGTCAGTTCTGGGGCCTGTTCTCTTTAACTTTATCTTCATCAATTACATTGATAGTGAGATTCAGTGAACCCTCAGTGAACCCTCACTGAGTTTGCAGATGGCACTGCAACTGTAGGGTACAGTCAACATGGCCAAGAGAGAGGATGCCATCCACAGGGACCTAGAGAGGCTTGAGCAATGGGTCCAGGTGAACCTCATGAAGTTCAACAAAGCCAGATGCAAGGTCTTGCACATGAGTTGTGGCAACCTCCACTACTAGTACAAGCTGGGGGATGAAAGAGTAGATCACAGCCCTGAAAAGGTCTTTGGGGTACTGGTGGATAGCCAGCCAGACATGAACCAGAAATGTGCCCTTACAGCCCTAGAAAACCAACCAGATCCTGAGCTGAATCAGAAGAAGTGTGGCCAGCAGGACAAGGGGGCTGCTCATTCTTGGGAAGAGGAGGCTCCAGAGAGACTGGATAGTGGCCTTTCAATATCTAAAGAGGAGATATAAGAAAGAAGAGGACAGACTCTTTAGCAGGATCTGCTGTGATAGCAAAAGGGAAATGGTTTAAAACAAAAAGAGGGGAGAATTAGATTGGACACGAGGAAGAAGTTTTTTTATGATAAAAGTAGTGAAGCACTGGCACAGTTTGCACAGAGAGGTACTGGATGCCCTATCCTTGGAGACACACAAGGACAGGTTGATCAGAGCTCTGTGCAACGTGATGGAGCTGTAGGTGTCCCTGTTCATTGAAGGGGTGTTGGACCAGACAATCTTTAATGATTCTTTCCAACTTAAAAGATTCTACTATTTCATCAATTTTTTTTAATTTCTAAATATATTCTTCGTCTATGATTCTTCTACAAAAAAAAAAATTTAAAGTAAAAAAAAAAAGGATTAAAACTGCATAAAATTATTTTGTCTAGGCATTAAGCTGTTTTATTGGTCACTGCACAAAGCAGCAAGGTGTTATCCCATAGCAAAACATAAAATACTACAATGAATTAAGTTATTATATTTGTGTATATACGTCTTCCTACAATCCATGACCATCTGCATAAAAGCAGGCTTTTCACCATCAGGAGACAAGGGAAATAACACAATATACTATTAAATTACAGAAAATTCTTATAATACCAAAAGTGCCAGTAGTTTACTTTAAGACACCACAAAAAAATACATATTTGAACTGTGTTTCTGTGCAGTCACATTAAATTCAAACCTGTGTATCACCAAAGGAACAGCAAGTGTAACTCAACTGCACAGTCATTCAGCAGCCTTACTCAGCAGGCTGTTGGAAGCCATTCAGGGCACAAGAAACAAATGAACCTTTTTGCTGCCTGCCAGTGCCAGCAGTGCAGATCTCATCCCTTCCTCACCTGCTTGCTTGGCTGGGAGGTTTACTGTGCTCTCATCACTCTGCTTTGGCCTCTGCCACTTAGCTTTCAAGGAATTCCAGACCATGACAGCAAAGCACAAGTGTTGAAACTTGTCTCGCTGAGACCAGTTCAAAAAATTTCTATTCCAGCAAAATTTTTTCTCATTTTCTGACTGTGAGATTTCATTAATGATATGAGGTGGAGAACTGTTGCAGGTGACTAAGATCACATGATTGAGGAGAGATGGTTGCTCTCACCAGTGATTAAAATAATATGTTTAGAGCAAGTGCAGTGGTATTACACGGCAGGTGTACTGACAAGAAGAAAAGATAAAGATTTATCAAAGCACGATCTAAACAGGTTTGTGCTACCCTACAAAATTATTCTTGTTACTTTTCTTTTACTATCAATAGTGTTTTCTTGTAGTACATGAGAAAGGAGATTGAAAGTGGGGATGTATTACAGCTCATTGCTTTCTAAATCTGCTGCTCCCACTCATCTGCAACAAAAGTTATTATTTGATCAGCTTAGAAGAAATTAATCTCTTTTCTCAAATTTAAAATGCCTTGTTACATGAAAATTGGATGCTGTTTTTCATCTTCCTCTAGTTCTAAGACAAAAAAATAAATAAAAGATAGTGCATCTGAAATAAACTCCAAATAACACATGCAGTGTTAAACGCCCACCTCACACTCTATTTCAGAACATCCTTCATCTCCAAGAAACAACTGTTGAGGTGCTTACACAACCTAATAACTTTCAGAGAAATGTAACTCATTCTACTCCCTCTAGCCAAAATTCAGAACTTCATGGGATAAGAATCTGGTGAGCAGCAACAAATATATTCTCTACAGAAGTTGTATTTGCACAGTCTTTTCTTAGCCCTGTTTCTCTGAATGAAGCAGAAACAAATAGCAGACGGCAGTTTCTGTGCTCATAAATCTCCACTGTAACCCCTGCAGTGTGCTCGAAGCCCTGCAAAGCTCTTCCTTCTCCTTTCTCTGAGGGCTGCACTCCTATTCCTCCAGGGTTCCTGCATCTAGAACAGACAACTCGCTGCTGATTTCCTAACCTCTGTATGTTTCCCCCTATGGCTGGGGAATCCCCAGTTAGATCAGCTGGAGCCAACCTCTGCATGCCAAGCAGCTGGTTGTTTTACACAGATAGTCCTATAGGAAAATCAAATTATTTTTACTGTAAAATCTTGAGCCCCTCGGAGACCCAGAAACTCTAGTCATGATCCCTGTGAGGAAGCACATGCCTTGGGATCCAGAGAGCTGTATGATAGAGGCTGAATGCCATTCACCTATCAGTGAAATAGTAAAATAGTTCCTTTAGTGATTAGTTCCTTTTTCTAAAGCTGAGTATGTTGTTTATATGAGAGTCAGAGCCCAGATATCATTCAAAGCACCCATGCCTCCTTCTCTCAAGTTTCTAAAGCTAATATTTTACTATTTTCCTTTCTCTGTGATAAAATTATCCCTGTTTTAATCCATCTATTTTAAATCTTAGCTTTTGATTGAGAATGTACTGCTAAAACACCATCATTCATGCAGTGTAATGAGGCTTGCCAAAACTGGAGGTGGATGCTAAAGCTGGTGTCAACTAAAATGTTAGAATGGTGGTTTTCCTGTTGGACTTTTTGCAAGCAGAACCCCGAAATTAAACTCATCTGCCTTTATAGCCTAACAGTGTCTGACAGAAGAGTTATGTAGATGACAGAGATATGAGGGTTAAATAAGAACACAATTAGACTTGTTTGTTGCATTTAAGCAACCCACAGTAAATGTAAACCACTATATTTATGCTTTGTGGTAGACCAATTACTTAGGCTTGATCTATTTACTTGTGTTCCAGGCCAGTCTCTCAACTAATTTAACTTTAGCACAGTATTAAGTTTACATCCAGAGAGCTATAGCAGTATGTAACAGCTGAGGATCTGGTAAGGTCTTTGTGTCTAGCAAAGACAGTCACTGATGGCTGCTGTGAGCTCTTCTGTTCCTGTTTCTTTCATGAGTAATTTTTGTCACTCACTTCAGAGACATTGCTTTTGGATGTGCTTATTTAATTCACTGGGACGGATCTGTAGAAGCTGGCAGCAGATAAGGAAGTGATTCTGTGAAAGGCTGAAGGAGGCTTTCTAAAGTTAATACTAATCTTGGTAGAGATAATTACAGATTTTTATAAGGCAGCCAATGATCTCAGAGGATGATAATAAACTGCACACATCCAAGGGAGCAGGAAGGAGGGAGCCTTGTCTTCTGGAAGATCTCTCTGCATTCAGAGGTAGGTGACTCATTGGGGAAACTGGACAGAGAATTTCAATGGGGCTGTCATCTCCTTGTCAGAATTGAAATGCTCCACAAAACCAAACTGTTCCTGCCAGTGCCAGTGCTTCACTTCTGAAGAAAAACTGGGGGAAACACTGAACAGAAGCTTCCCACTCAGCTCCAGTCTCAAGCTGTACATGACCCAGGTTTGGGTGGGTTGTGAACACTCTGAAGAACAGTGTTATAATTACATCTTGACGAACAGGTATGCTTGGAAGGCTTTCAGTGAATTGAAATTAATTAAGCAGAAGATCAAGAAATTTTCGTAGGAGAGAGCGATGTCCAAACAAATGACAAAGTAGACAAGAGACTCTGGACAAGAATCTTCACACTACAAACTTAGAACCAAGTCAATAAGCCAGTACTGTTAGGATAATTACGTTATCCTTAGCTGCATTGACTGGCATGTAGTATTTAAGAAACAGGAGCTAAACTCCTTTATGCATTGTTTGTGGAGCCATGTCTAGAGAACTCTGCCATTATTTGAGTTTCCCGCATTATGAGAGCTACAAAAAGCTAGAGATTATCCAGAAAATAAAAGAGAGGAAAGGCAGAAAAATCCTATTAGTCCATAAAATGTACGTACCATTTTTCTACATGCTTTTTCTTGACAGAAGTATTGTTTATCCCAAGTTAAATCCTTTGTTTCCTCTCATCACTACCTTCCCACTGATTTTATCCTTTGTGATTGCTATTTTGTTTTTTTTTTTAGTTCTATCAACTTCTAATCCGATTCTCAATGAAATCATACAAATAGTGTGTCAGCATTGAGCAAACAGGTAGGAACAGCTAGTCACATTAAAAACACCCAAAGCAGCTATTTTGCTGAAGCAAAACAGTTCTGTGAGGCTGCACAGAACAACAGCCTTCCAGTACACGTAAGGCTGCTGTGAAGATGATTGGCTATTCACAGTCCCACAAAAATGGCTATGATCCAAATGAATTAATATTTAATAAACAAGATACAGGATGTTAGGCAAACTCCTGTCTATAATGACAGACACTGGAAGGAGGTGTACAGAATGGATGTGTAATTTTTATTCTCTGAAGGCTGGCTATCCTATGTGCATTTGTACTACATGTGTAGTTTAATCACGTGCAGTTCATATAGTCGGCTGATGTATGTCTGAATCACCTACAAGGCAGAATGTAATGCAGGCCACACATAACGGCAATGTTACTAATCCAGGTCTCAAGGTGATCTAAAGCCAGGCAACATCGTGCAATAGTGTATAAATGAAAACCACTGAAGATCATTACCTAATGAACCATGCTCAAGGCCACTCATCTTTGACCAGTGTGTAGTTCAGAATTCCCAGGCTTTTGGTCTGACTAACACCATTAAGAGCAGCAGCAAATGGTTGGGCTTCCAATGGAAGCCACATCACTTTCCAGCAGACTGGGCCACTGTAACTTGAAAAGGCTCATGGATTACTTCTTCACATTATGGGTGACGGAGCACTGGCACAGCTGCACAGAGAGGTGGTGGAGTCTCCTTCTCTGGAGATGTTCAAGACCTGCCTGAACGCCTGCCTGTGCAACCTGAGCTAGGGAGCTGCTTTGGCAGGGGGTTGGACTCCATGATCTCTAGAGGTCTCTTCTAGCCCCTACAATTCCATGATTCTGTGATATACCACAGTACCCTGTAATCTGGTCAGACAGAGCTGAGGTAACTGTTTGAGTCTCAAAAGGTGGTAAGGAACATTCAGAAGCAAAAGGAACTAGTGCTGGTGATAGAGTATCTGGCATTGCTTTTTGAGGCAGTATATGGTGAATCACTCTTGCAAGATAGCTGGAGCTTTGTGCTGCAGACAATATTGTCTTTTGGGTAAAGCACAAAACCGAAATACCATTCATTTATCATTTTAAAATCTAATGCTCTGTCCTGAAGGAACTCTGGAGACCATGCACAAAATGAGGTTAGAGATTAACCTATCCTCATAAATTCTTCCTGTAATTAGTGTTTTTGTTTACAGCTCAGCTTTCAAAATCATGATTCACCCACTTCTGTTATTTCTGTTAATTTTGATCTACTTACCTTGTTCTCACTTTAGTGGAAGTGAGTTTAGTGTCCCATTAATCCTGGCTTACAATACTTACAACATAATTCTAATATTCTGTAGAGAAAAAAACAAACCATTGGTAGAAAGTATGATATTACTGTGAGCACAAGAGGTCTGGAGCACAAGTCTTCTGAGGAGCAGCTGAGGAAACTGAGATTGTTTAGTCTGGAGAAGAGGAGGCTGAGGGGAGACTGCCTGAAGGAGGTTGTAGTGAGGTGGGGATCAGCCCCTTCTCCTGTGTAACCAGCAGCAGGACTAGGGGGAATGGCATCAAGTTGCACCAGGGTGAGATTCAAATTGGACATTAAGAAAAATTTCTTCTCCAAAAGAGTGGTCAGGCTGTGGAATGGGCTGCCCAGGGAGGTAGTAGAGTCACCATCCCAGGCAGCATTCAAGAAACATTTAGATATTATACTAAGGGACATGGTTTAGTGGGAAACATTGATGGTAGGTGGACAGTTGGACTAGATGATCTTGGAGATTTTTCCAATCTGAGTGATTTTATGATTCTATGTAAATAAGATCATAACTCCCTTCATTCCAGCCTTATAAGATGAGAACATCCATGTAGCTGCAATAGGAACACTTGGAATTGGAGAAACTGATTCCAGTTAGTTAAGAGTTAGTCTGAAGATCCCTAATTATTTACAAGAATAATTCTGCTTTTTAAAAGTTTCCAGTGGAACATTTTTTTTTTAAATGGGAAATAGTTTAATAGACAGTTAAACTTCTAAGTTAAACTTTTCTTGAGGTGCTGAAGGAATTTCACATCACTATCAGAATATCACTGCATTCAAAATTAGCCAATCTCCGAGAATACAAGAGTCCTACGAGTTCACCTTGAAAAAGAAGCTAGGAAGTTTCTAGATGGCTTGATGCCATTTTTCCAAATGAGAGATGAATTCAGCAGTGTAAAGACTGGAGAAAGGACTTCTTGTTCTTCAGCCTTACACACCTGCAGAGTAAGCTAAATGTAACCAGCTGAGTCAGCTAAAAGAGTTATAATTCTTCTGTATGTGGAATGAACAGTCAAAAACCTTTGATAGCCTGAGTCATAAGTATTATCATTTTCAAGAGTATCATTTGATGTTTCATCTGTTAGAAACTTAACACTTTTTGAAGCAATTTTCTGTTTTAATTTTCAGTAGCTGCTTTGTTGGAAGGCTGACAATTAACTCAGAGTTGTTATAATTTTAGTATTTTATTTTAAAAGACCAAAAAAATATTTCATCTGTGACACGTTTATTGGCACAGGATACAATTACTACATCCAACTTGTCTGCACTGGAATAAGTACCTTCTGCATTCATGCGGGTACCTAAGTAGATTACCTGGCTGAACAAAAAAAGTTTTATTTAGAACTCCATAACCTCAGGCCATACTTTGGCAATCATTCTAATAAAGCCTCCACATGCTGGAAGTACTATTGGTCAGTTTTCCAACTGATGAAAGCACCAGCTGGGGTGACAAATGACTTTTCTATACTCTGTTATTTGACTCATTAATCTCAGATATGTATTGATTGCATAAAACATATCATATCAGAGATAGAAGTCATTATGCACCTACTTTGTATTAACTGTGATCAAGTATGAATTTGATCTTTCAGACTACATAATCTGCTGATAAGTTTGTGTTTTAAGTTAAGATTGCAAATGGAACATCTATACACTTAATCACAACAAAATACAGGTCACTACTTGAACTAGCAGAAGTGAATACATACACAGAAGGGTTCATTTACTTGCTTTAATCTTCCAGAAAGAGCAGGTGTCCAAAACAGAAAAAAAAAATAGCTCAGGGGGACTCCTTAGTGCCAGTCAGATTTCTTCCTATGTCTGAGCCAGCTGGTTTAAAACAAGCTCAGCTCTTTCTACATTTTACTTTTAACAGTATCAAAACAGTGATGACTAGAAGAAAGCTGTCTTAAGCCACAGGATTAATATAATATGTTTTAGTCTGTTCCAGTCTTTCTCCTTCCTGATGCTCTCCATAGATGCTATTTCCAAACGATGGATTAGAGTACCCAGGAGATAACAGTGGGGTTGTGAACTGTTATAGGGAACATCAGCAACCACCACACCCTGCACTCCAGCAGCCCAAAAGAAAAACAGTTTGTGTAAGAAGGACATCAGAAAAAGGGAAGTTAGAAGAAAATGATTGCTATATCCAGAGT
Organism: Cyrtonyx montezumae; assembly: GCF_038088225.1. Taxonomy (NCBI): domain Eukaryota; kingdom Metazoa; phylum Chordata; class Aves; order Galliformes; family Odontophoridae; genus Cyrtonyx; species Cyrtonyx montezumae. The sequence continues at coordinate 15,556,036 of NW_027071859.1, read as the reverse complement.
GAGTATATTGAAGCTAGGCAGCTCACAGAAGAAGAGACATACTCTGTGAACTGTAAGATTGTCTGGGGAAAATGTTTTTGTTTGTCTGTTTAAGAAATTATTGAATAGGATCCCCTGGGAAATTGTTCTTAGAGACATATGAATGAAACAGAGCAGGCAGTTCTTAAAGGACACCTTTCTGAGAGCACAAGAGCTCTCCATCACCCAGAATAAGAAATCAAGCATAGGAGGGAGGAAACCAGAATGGCTCAGCAGGAACCTACTGGTCAAACTGAGGGAAGAGGAGGGCATGTAAAGGCTGTAGAAGTAGAAATCTGTGGCCTGGGAACAATACAGGGATGCAGTCCAGACATGCAGATATGGAATCATGAAAGCCAAGGTGCAAATTGAACTGAATTTGATAGGAGATGCTGAAAATAATGGGAAAGGATTCTACATGCCTTGGAGCTTGTGCTTTTAAGTCCCGCTCATACCTTCTATAGGGGTAAGGAATGCTCTAACAAAACCTAATAGAAATCTTTAGCATTAAGTCCACTGGCAAAAAAAAACCAAACAAGCTGCAGTGGCTTTCAAGTGTTACTGATCTGTGGGGCTACTTTGTTATTGCAAACACTTACGTACTAATGCATGAGGTTAAGAAAACCGGACTGCCTCCAGAAATTTTGAGATCACTTTTGAGTGATCTTCAAATTTTGAGAGAAAGAACAAAGAAAGTGTACCCCCTCTGATAAATGAGAAGGGAGAACTGGCTACAACAGACACGGAGAAAGCTGATGTACTTAACGAGTTCTTTGCCTCAGTCTTCACTGACTTCAGTGAAGAAGTTTGAAGACTTTGAAGTCAGGCTTCCCATGCCACTATCATATCTCTGAACCTCTAGACAGGTGCTGGAGGAGTGAAATCCCTCCCACTCAGAGGGAGAACCAGTAAGCAGAACAAGTCCAAGACCAACTCATGTGGATGAATGTGTACAAGTCTATGGGGTCTAATGACATGAAGGGATGACATAAGGTCCTGAATGAATGGGATAATGTGGTTTCCAAGCCACTTTCCATCATATCTAATAAGTCATGGCTGTCAGATAAAGTCCTCAGTGACAGGAAAAGGGGAAACATCAGTCCACTTTTAAGAAAGGGAGAAAGGAAGATCCAGGGAACTACAGTCCAGTGAGCATCACCTCTACCTGGGAAGCAAGTCCTCCTGGAAGAGATGTTAAGGTATATGAGGGGTGAGCAGGCTATCTCAGACAGCCAGCACTGCTTCACCAAGGTCAGATCATGTCTGGCCTATCCAGTGGCCTTCTGTGACGGAGTGATGGTATCAGTGGACAAAGAGAAGGCAACTAACGCAATCTACTTAGACTTGTGCATGGTCCTGCATTATACTTATCTCTAAATTTGAGATACATAGATTTGAAAGGTATACTATCCAGGATAAAGAGCTGGATGTTTGTACCCAGTGTTGTGGTCAATGGATCTAAATCCAAGTGGAGACAGGTGATGAGCTGAATCTTGAGGAAGGGCCTGAGAAAGTTTGAGTCATTTCATGATGACCTTGTCTCTGTCTCATAGCAGGTGAATGGATACAAACATAAATCATACTCACTACCAGTGCTGTATGTTTCCAATTTGCTTTATTTAACTTACTGTTGATCTCTGATCACAATTTGCTTTGGGATCTCTGAGCAGCAAAGAGGAAAAAACTGCACTGTCTGCAGCTGTAGATAGGAAGCTCAAAGGCAGCCCTCTGCTTTGAAACATGCCTTCTCCTACCTCATATGGCTATCATGAAGCAATCAAATGCCTCAGTTAGTGCAGAGACCTCTACTCCAAACCATCACTAGTTTTCTACAGTATTTGGTACTGATACTAGTTCTAAATCTGAGATCTCTCCTAGCAAATTGCCTCCTGTGACAAAAGAAACACTTTTTCTTCTCTCCATCTTATTTACAAGGTGATGTGATTACAAGTAACAAAACAAAAAGTGATAGCACTGTAAATTCATCACTAGTTATTCCCCAAAACATCATATGTTTAACTGCTCTCTATATCTTTATGATAGACTCGTAATTGAATTTATTGATATGGCAAGTTTCCAGACCCTGCCCCACAGGTATTCTCTTTAAGACTATGCTTGATATCTGCCTTGCTGAAAGCCCTTCAATACATAAGAGCTGTCTACATGATGGGAGATATCTCTAACTTTAAATAATGGATGATTTATATTGAAATTTAACATAGATTTCAGCAACAATTTACTTCAACTTTGATGCAGAGTAGTATTTGTCCCACAGTAACATAGATCTCTCAGTCTACAACTTCTTACACAATTTCATTTTGATTTCCTAAAATTGATCACTAAAAATAATCTTTTTTATAAATACTTAAGCTTACAACTTATCACAATGCACTGCCAGGATCTTTTTGATGTGTCCTGTGTCTGTCTTTTCTAATAGTCCATTCCTAAATGCTCTCTCTTGAAATGGAAGGATTGTTAGTTTTCAGTTACCTACCACATGGTTTCAAAGGGTACCTAAAAATAGGTCATATTGGTAAGAGTCTTCTTTAACAAATGTCAGGCTCTTCTAATACTTCCCTTTATGAGACAAAGGGCAAGACAACATTTTCATGGCTGTCAAATAACACTCTGCACTGAAACATGGAAGAGCAAAATCTGACAATGAACCGTTTCTACATCTAAGTCCTGTTACATAAGGTAGTATAGGAAAATGAATGCATTTCATATTAGCTTTAATGTCAAGACTTGTAGTGTGAATGTAATTATGGCTGATATTTTTATGCTTCACTCTGACAGATAGTTAGCAATAGATACATCACTGTGCAGAAAACGAGCAGACTTTCAATAAAGGGAGAAAGAGTGCAAAGTACTTGCACAACTTTCATGCTGTTACTTTCTCTTGATTTTTATTATCCCCTTCAAAATGCTCAATATTGCCATTTAGATTCTCAGCCTCTTCATCTCTCAGATCTGCTCTCCTTCACAGGGAGATTCTTGTGGCATCTGTCTTTCAGCTGAGAAAGAGAGGCGTAATCTTCAGGACAAAAAGCATTAATGAATCATGAAAAAGGAGGTGAGATTGAAGTAATATGTCTCCTACTCACACTGCTAAACAGCAAAGTCAGTAGGGCCATGCCAAAGAATTGGCACAAATAATTAATCTCCTGAGGCAAAGTACAGAATATGGATACCAGTTGTGCAAACTGGAGGTTAGAGACAGGAATGCATGTCAGTAAGCCAGACCACAGGATGAGCATGCAGAGTCACCCCCTTTAGTTATCTGCTCACCAAAGGAGTAAAAGTTGTGCTGATAAAGTACATAAGGCTATAATTTCTAACTAATTTCTGCCATTGTTTCATCATTCTATATAATTTCATACTATCACTTCAAAAACTATAGAAAGAGTCTTTCCCCCATAATTGTCCATCTTTGTCTTTCCATCATACATATGGTGGAACTCTTAAGCTTCATCATGGTAATCTGAGCGTTTAAAAAAAAAAAAAGTTAATAGTAACAAAACAAGAGAATCCAATACCACCACACTCATCAGCCTTCCCAGCCTTTGGACTACACACATTTATATATGCACCTCTTACAGGTGACTTTATATCTTATAAAAGTGCAACTCTTAAATGAGTACTAAGTTCAAGGACTCTTTTCATCAAATGGCCAACAAAAAAAAAGATTTAAGTCTTAAACAGAAAATACAGACTTCAAGTCTTATATTCCTTGAACTTCAGTGGCTTCTTTAATCAAGCTATTTCACATGAGTGTGCTATATCTGTCATTATAGGGCTTTTTTCCATGTGGTGATTTTAAAATTTCTCCACTTGGTGACTGTGTGAACTTCTTCATCCATTCCTTTAGGAAATTAATTTTTAATATCATATTAAGGGATCTGCCAGTAATTCCCAAAGAAATGACTGGTCCTTCTTTTGTAGAGAAAATCATCTAGTTGAAAGAAATTGTAGTCACTTTCAGAGGGATGTGCACAGTCAAAAAATATTAGTCTCTATTGTAATTGCATAAAAATTATTTATTTAGATGAGCTACTACCTCCTAGATGCTTGTAAATGTTCAGGTTTCAACAAGAAGTAACAACAATCACACAGCATGTTCACGACAAGTTTCAGAACTGCTGACACTACATTTCAGGGTTGCATATTTAAAAAGCACAGAATAGTGATTCTCACTTCTGCATGAATAGAGTCTTAGAAATGAGGAATAATAAAATATTATTGTGGCATTATATCACTAGTGATTACTATAAGGTACAAGAAATAAAACACTTTAAGGATCTAGTCTGCAGTGCCATCTTCTGAGCTTTAATGCAACACAACCTTTGATTCCCATTTCCATCCTTTAATAAATTATTACTATCTGGATTTAATCACATTCTTTGAGTGTTAATACTGGACTGAGGTCTTTGTTTCAGACTGTATCTTTGGATCTCTCTGTTGAAAGTAGCAACAAGTAGGCTGTAATCAGATTGCATCTCTAAAATTCAATGTAGAATTCTAAGAAAGTCATCCTGATACTTTTATTTGAACTCTGATTTAAGAAACGTTTAATTCAACAAGCTCCTCTTACAATCAACACAAATATTTTACCAAATTCAGAGTAAAGAGTACAGAATCCTACTCTGCATCTGCAGCTCATCAGAGTTCCTGTATAAAGATTGAGATGTTGAAGTGTCCTTAATTTCCATTCTAAAATGCAGAACTTAGATATGCAATGTTTCATGCATTCATCAAAAAGACAAGTCAGAGACTGTATAGGCTAGAATGACAATAGTGCATTTCATATCTTCCTGCGTAGGCCTACTTTTTTTTCTTAGTTACTCCTATAAAAGTGAAAATGCACAGAAAACGCACAAAGAAACTTACTTTTATATAGAGTGAGTGAAGAACTCAGAAAGGAAACAAGGAAAAACTGAAGTGTATGAAATAAAACCTTGTTTTGATGGCAAATTCTTGATTTTAGAAGAAGGAAAAGATAAAGGAATTTCTTTACACTTGGCTCAAATACAATCTAAAATACAGATAATGAGGAAACTCCTACTCCCACGTTTTGTTTTTGGATGTTTTTGGCAATGATGCAAGCAGAATGGTCAAAATGGGGAACAGAATATGTGACAAAAATGCTTAATTTTCAGCACTGTGCAACATGAAAATAAGTGTGCATATGACAGCTCTGTTTGGAAACCATTAGGATAGATTTTATTTAAGAAAATGTACATAATAAGGAAATACACAGCAAAGTGTGCAGAAATCAGAATCAGAGAATCACCAAGGTTGGGAAAGACCTCCAAGGTCCTAGAGTTCAACTGTTCACCTACTACCAATATTTCCCCATTAAATCATGTCCTATAGTACAACATCTAAAGTTTTCTAGTGTTTTAATCAAATGGTGAAAGAGAATCAGGTGTCATCTTTCCATCTGACATCTGATATTTCTGACTTATTATTGGAGTCCTGGTAAATCAGCTGCAAAGTATATCTCCATGCAAGAAAGGAACCAAATGCAGTAGCACACACCCCCAGGGACTCTTTCTGGACTATGGCAAAGGAGATGCCAGAAAGAGTCTCCAAAAAGGAGAAAACAAGTTCATTATCAGTGAACTAAAATATGACATGACAATACTAACTAATGTAACAAAAAGGTTTTGAAACTATGTGCTGGGTTGGAGTTGGATTTCAGGATTTAGAAACATTCAATGACAAAGAAAGTTGATATAACTGGCATTGTTATGTACATCACTCAATTAGCATATAAAGATTTGTTTTACAATTTGTTTTGCAATGGTAGGACATGCAAAAACAAACAAACAAAAAAACAAACAAAGAAACAGAGCTCCTAATTAAAAGTACTGTCATCTCTTTAAGCTTTATTGGTAATTCAGAACCCAGGGATTGTGAAAGCATGTAGATCAATGTGCTAGTTAACATAGTTCAGTAGACAGAGCCAGTCATTGCTTTTAACAGTCCTCTAAATTATGAGAATGATTTTCTTCCTAAGTATCTGTTGATTATGTGTAAGAAGAGAAATCACACTTTTAGAGGAACTTGAATTTGAGCAATGCATATTGGCAGTCTTAGGTACCTAGTAATGAAACTTCTTCAGAATTCCTCGAATTATAGATTTTATATTGTAAAAGGAATTATAGCAAGAAAAGGTGACTCTGTTTTGGACATCACTGTGCCAGATAAAGCTTAATAACCATGGTATTGGAAGTCAGCGGTTGCCTAGAAACTGGGGATCTTGACCTTATAGTCATTAAGAACACAGCCACAAACACTAATATAGAAAAGAACATGCATAATGCTTCAAACCAATCTATAGTACAAATCTGAAGAAATGAAAGGAGAAAAGTCTTAGCAGGAAAAATGCTGACAGATAAAAAACAAACCAACAAAAGCTCCAGAAGAATAGTTTAAGTGTCCAGCTAGTCCAGTTATATATAGTTGTGGCTGGAAAAACTCCTACCTTAAAATTTGTTTTTGTTCAGTGACAAAGAATGAATAAAAAGTTGTATGGAGAGTATAATTCGTGGGGAAAAGAAAAGAATGAAGAGTTAGCAATATAAGAGTTACGAATTTCCATAAGTCGCAAAGGACTACAATGGAATATGCAAGCTAGCAGAGCTAAATACATTTTAGTTTTTGAAAGTGGATAAAGAACTGAATAAATTCTATAAAATCCCATTACCAAATGAAGATTGTAAAATTGTCAGTGATGATGTGAGAAGAACAGAAGTTTTTAATAAATATTGTGCCTCTATATATGGAAAGAAGCAGAGTATTGCATTCATACCATATGAGGGCAGGGAAGCAATTTGTAAGCTATTAATAAGCTTTAGGAATAAATTAGACAATATCTACTTAGGATAAACATTTTTAAATCATGAGACTTAAAATAATTGATATTAATTTATAATAAATATCGTATATAATTATAAATGTATATACATTCATAAAATCTTAGAAGATTGAAAAAGAGACTTAAGAAAGTAACCGTGGAAGAACACAGTTATGAATACTATCCAGTTCTTTAGTGTGAGAGAAGACATAAAATATCAGCATTACAAAGTTAAAACGAGGCAAATTTAAATTTGAAGTGTAGATGTTAAAACTGGAGATGGCTCACTATAGGAACAAGCTGACCATTGTGATAGATTTTCAAATATTTTTCCTAATAATATTTTAAAAATAATATCAGATGCCATTCAAAAGGAATATGTTATTTTGGGAAAATCATCAATAGCAGCTCAAAATACTTTATCCAATGGATCAATCTGACCTCAAATACATGTAAGCATGTCAAAATATTCACTGGCACTCAGAACATATATAACAGCAACCCCCAATAAAGTTTTCTTTCCAGATAGCTAAAAGACTGTTTCCTGGAAGGCAATTACCTGGCTTCAGTTATTCATGCATTTGTCATTTCTCATTTAGACTGCAGCGATTCATCATTCAGTATAAATGGTCATAGTGTTTCAGTGCTTACAGAAATTCATTTACTAATGAATGTTATATCTCATTTCAACAGTGCAGGCCACTGGAAATATATCATATACGTTCCCCAGACTTTTCCTTACCATTCCATGGACTACCTAAAGAAGTTCAAGGTCTTGATTTCTTTCTTTAGAATACACCATAGCTAGAGGTCAGGAATGAAATGGTCTACATGTTTCATGATGAAAATCAAATTTTATAAGTTGTTAGCAGTTTGCTCTACTATAATTGACTCCATACTCCTTGCACATAACTATATCTCAATGATATTTTATGGGCTGGATAAAGCTGGTTCTGCACATGCTCCAACACTGCAAAAATTTCAGCCAGCTATGATCCAAAAGCCCTGTAATTACATTTGGTCACTGCTGTATTTAGAATCATTAAATGATTTTAACTGGAGGAGACCTCAGGAAGTGATCTAGCCCAGCTGCAAGTCATATCTAATCCAATTCCAATGTTAGGTCTGTTGTTCAGCCCTAGCCCCAGTCTAGCTGAGTCTTACATCTCGAAAAGATTTTAAAACCTTTTTGAGAGACCTGAATGACCAATTGGCCACCTCCATAGTGTTTGGTTTGGTTTGGTTTTTTTGGTTTTAATGCAAGATACTTCCCTTGATCCATATCTTTTTTTTTTTTTTTTTTTACCAAGAGAGTCTCTTTCTCTCTGTAGCATCTTTAACTGCTCACTTAATTTCTAAACATAGCAATTAAGTCAGCACTGCAATTAAATTCTCCCCATAGCCTTACCTTCTCTAGGTGGGTCAAACACAGCTTCCTTAGCCTTTTGCTTCTCCAATGTCTTTTTTGAAATGGCTTACCCAAACTACCCAGAATAATAAGCTCCTGGATAGGCTTGCTATGAGCTTTCTAATGCACTCCCACACACCATTAGCATTCAGCTTCACAAGGGCACACTTCTAACTCATGTTCAGATTCTTGTCCACAGGTCCTTTATAGCAAAGCTTTTCATAGAATCATAGAATCACCAAGGTTAAAAAAGACCTCCAAGATCATCCAGTCCAACTGTCCACTTATCACCAATAGTTCTCACTAAACCATGTCCCTCAGCACAATGTCTAAATGCTCCTTGAATAACTTCAGGGTCAGTGACTCCACCACGTTCCTGGGCAGCCCATTCCAGTGCTTGACCACTCTTACAGAGGGAGCAGAATTTCCTAACATCCAGTCTGAATCTCCCTTGGCACAGCTTGAAACCATTTCCTATATTCCTACCACTGGTTATGCTGGAGAAGGGACTAAGTAATGTGAATGCTAGAAGAGAATAAAAAAGATTTACCCGATCAGAAATTTCCTCTTCTACCCCATTCCACTCAGGAAAAAAAAGATGCAACAACAAAAAAAAAACACAAGCATTAAATACATTTCTCCAACTGGGGAGATAAAATAAACTGCTCAGAACAGATGTTCTAAGGCTGAGAACCAAACTTTGCACAGTACTGGAAAACATGCAAGTGCATTAGTGGTAAGTCTAATGTAATGAAGAACAAGAGAAAGGGAAGACATTTCTTGCTATTTACCATTTGTACAGCAACTGGAATTACATCATTATGGAACCATAGAAATATGACAATCATTATGCCAAATGGTCTAAATATGACTAAAATTATCATCCAGATAATGGAAAAAGCATATTCCCAGAGTATTATTTTTAAGGGTAAAAAGAACAAAAGGATCTGCCATTCTGCATATAACAACCCATAAAAAATCCTTCCCTTATTTCCATGTCCAGTGCCAGTTATTTGCAGCTTGAATTAACATGCATGTTTGGACATGTTCCATTTTACTTGACAACAAGAAGGAAGAAAAAAATCTGTATGTCCTTTGGCAATGTGCCCTGATGGTTAAACACATTTTTATTTAAAAATATGCACACATTATTTTCATTCAAAATTGTTTTGACTCTCATGTATTGAGTGCCAATTTTATGGACAGTGTCTGTAAGGTCAAAGAGTCTTCAGTAACAGCTATCCTGTCCCTGTGCAGGCACTTAGGATTTGTAATTAAGTTTCCTTTTAAAGATCTCTCAGCAAGCTAAACATATGGAGCTTTTTGAAGTTTATCAGCGTAAGATATATTTCCCTGGTACTCAAACCATTTTTGTGGGTCAGTATTTTCTGACTTATTTTCTTTTCAGCAACAAAAAGAAAGCAGAATATAATAGTTAGGTATTAGATTAATCAATACTTTGCACAGCTCCTGACACTTTACCTTGTCTTGGTACTTACCTAAAACCTTTTTCTTAATATATCCAAGAACAAGCATTTTTGCAATAAAAAACAGACCAGCTGCTAGGCGTTGTCACATTCTCCAAGCCCTCAGAAAAGCACTAAAGAACACCACCCCTTTGGCGACCTACAAAGTGATTTACAAGTGGCCAAGTCTATTGTCCTATTTGTACTTTTTAATTTTGTGTCAGTTATGAAACAGGTATTCTTCAGATCTCTGTTATACTGATCATATCATTGGAACTAAGATCCTTCCTGACGCTGACAAAAAGTTTCAACATATTTTTCATTTTGCTTAAGCTTGGATACCCATAAATAAGTTAAGTCTAGGGATGGTGCCATAGACCGTGTCACATATAAGCTACTGAAGACATCATGAAGTTAAGCAGTAACTCAGCAGACACAAAAACAACCATGGAGCCACATTCAGATGGATCAGATAGATATAGTATCACTTGATATTAGTGGGACACTTTCCATTGGCTTCACTGAATGTAGAATTGCCAATAGATTTTTGTGGTTGTTCTTCCATTTCAACAAACTGGTTTTAAATTCATTAACATTCCAAACGAGATCAATAATGAATAGTTCAGTAATAATTACCAGGACTCTACAGAAAACTATAAATTATGTCATGAGCTATAGACTATATGTGCCAATTTTCCATAAACAAGAGATTCATTCACTCTCTGTTTCCTAACAATGAGCACGTTTGCTAATTGTGACTAGAGCTATACGTTCATTCTAATTTTAAACTGTTCTTATTTATTTCTTAGCTAAATTTGTCCTTCCATTGCAATACCAGGTCTGTAAGAAAGATTCAACTTTCCTTCAAGGCAAAGGGATCTCTTGAATCCCATGACCTAAATCTGAATTTGAGCTGAAAATTCATCTGTTCTAATAAAATTACCAAGGCTAAACGTGATCAACTAATAGCTAATTCAGATGACTGCATGACAACTGTGCTGCCTGCCATAAAGATTTTGTTGCACATCTCATGGTTGTTATCCTAAGGTTCAAGTCCCTAGACCAATGAGGGTAAAACTTTACTGATTTAAACATAAAGAAATTACCGAACTTGCTGTTCATGGAAAGCATTTGAAAACCTCAGGGTAGAGAATGCCAAAGAAAAGACTTCTAATTTCAAAATTAATTTTAATTCAAATTCATTTAATTTCTCCATGCAGAAGAAATTCCACTCATTGGCATTCAACAACACCAGCTGAACAATTATGGAGACCAAACAGTGGATGTGAGAGCAGTGAAGCAGTGGGTGGTGCATTTCAGTACTGCCAACAGCAGCAGTAGGTCACCTTCATTGGTGCAAATTGTAACGTGTGAGGCATGAAGGCTCCTGTTCATCATTTGCAAATTGATGAACAAGGCCCTTTTTTTTTTTTTTTTTCTGAGGATTGCCTCAATGCATACTTCCTGACTGTGGATAACTGGAAACAATTAAAGAAAATTCATTTAATTAAGATGGTAACACAAGTATTGGTAAATACATTATGTGGAAAGGAAATATGTTGACCTGGCAGATCACACCTGCACACAGGTGAAAGCACTTATTCCCCTGCTTTTTAGCAGTCTTTTTTTATATTCTTCCCAGGCCATCTTAGTCCTTAAACCATGCCCAGGAACTGCCTGGGAAAGTGTTTATCGGTCAAAACCTAAACCCAGCAGTTTAAAGTAGAGATGATCATGCATCACCGACCGGTCCATGTTTTGACTGTGTTTAATTTATTCACATAATTCACATTAATTTATTTGCATGTAGCCCATGATGATTCTTACAGTGCTGCTAGTACTTCTCAGCTTCCCCTGTAAAGACATTTCACAATGTACTCTAGATGTGAATTTGCCTTCCTCTTTACTGCATCCAGTTCATAGCTTGTAGCTATCCTGGAGTCAGCTGCTGCACTTCACCTTCCTCCACTCATCTTCCAGGTTTTTACTGATACTAGCAATTTTGGGTTCTTTTACTGTGACGATTACAATCTTGTTCAGTTCTTCAAGAATTCTTCATAGAGTTTTCAAGATCAAAATAATTACAACTCTATATTGTAAGCTAGTAAATCAGACTTACAAAATGTAACAGATCCAAGTTCTATATGGAGCATGTAAAGAAATGTGTAATAACACAGTGATCAAAGGGTTTTATGTATACTGAAATGGTTGTTTGGATTTCCACATTTACTTGCTACAGGAGTTACCAGAATTCATATGAAAATTGTTCTTTTTTTCAGGCATCGATTCACCCCTGGCCACAGACCAGTAACATTGTACGTTTTCTTAATTTCATTCCAAGTTTATATCCATAAACAGAATGCCCTGCAAAATTTTACATGAATCTCTTAAAATATTACCCAGAGAAATTTAATGTGCATTAAAATCTCAGTCTAGGTGTGTTTGTCAAGCTTTCATTCAAACACTACATTTGAACCTTCATATTTTTATTCACCAGGAAGTATATAGCCAAATCAGCTTTAGTGCTTCATTCACCTCAATCTTTGATTAAAAACCCCAAAGCATTCTGGACAAATTCGAATGCAAAATAAATAAAGCATCTGTGATGTTGACTCTTTATTCTTTAAATGTCTTATCTCTTAGCCACCAGAGTAAGCTTACTGAGGCTGACTAGTAGAAATAAGTGATTGATAATGAAGAGGCAGAAAAAGTTAATTAAAGATTTCAAATGAGGATTTTGATACCCTATGTGTTCAAACAAAGTGCCTTTCTTAGATCGTACAAAGCCTTACACATATGCTAATTTCATGGAAATGAGGTTTATTATACTCTCTGTTTTTTCATTAAACAAACAAAGACATAACCATATAAACTCTTCTCTCCCTACCCTGAGCTCTCACACATCCTGTGAAAGGTGTGATAGCCACTTGCTTTTTATCCAATTTCATTTCTTTTTAACTGGTCTTTCTTGAATCTATATAAAAGAGAGTGTGCTGTACTAGGCAGATCACCAGGCTGCAAGAACTCAACGTTCCTTACAGTGCTATGATATATCCCAGCACTGTCATTTCTGTTTGTCTCTACAGTGCAAACTCTCTAAATGCAAATGAATTAATGATAATGATCACTGGTTCACCCTTACTACAAAACCATGCCAGGGACTGGGCTAGTATCTTAACATTGTATTCAGAATTCAGTTCCATTTCATGGATATATTCCCTGCTACCTTAAGATTTGGGGTTTTTTGCACATATTTTCAGCCTATCAGCTTTTTGGACAGTTTTCCTGGAGCAATTACCTCCTCATCCCACCCTTAGAGTGTTACACCTGGCTCAGAGCACAGCTGCCAGGACAGAAATATGCAGGCTTTTTGTGTTTCTAACCACAACTTTTTTTATTGAGTATATCATATGTATTTATATAAAGATGATAAAGGGCATGGAACACTTTCTTTATGAGGAAAGAGAGCTGGGTCTGTCCAGACTTGAAAAAAGAAGACTCAGAGGGACTAGATGACCTCTGGAGGCAATTCCAAACCCTACAATTCTGCGATCCTGTGATTTTTTGATGTGAACATATTGATAAGAAGGAAAACAAGCCTGCTGAGTTTTTAGAGGTCAGCAATAAAAGCTACCTTAAGTACACTGAGATAACTAAGAAAATTAGACTAAACTGCCTAGAAACATCTTTCAGATTTCATGGTGAAGCAACTGTTTAGAAAGTACCTACATGCTATTTTATGTAGCAGCCTTCCTTCTGTTCATAGTTATTCATAATACCATATATCTGCCACACACTTTGCAACTAAGTGAAAGCAAAAGCTGCTTGAATTCTTTAGTCTTCTTAAACCACTGCATTTACTCTCTCTGCTCTTCGCCTGAAAGATTCAGAACTCACTTGTCTTTTCTGTACTTTGTTGGTCATCCAACATACAACAATCACATCACAGAGCAATTTCAACTGTGTTAAAGCACGGCTCATTTCCTACTGAAATATGATGAATTTTTTTCCACTTGTTCCATCAAGAGGCCTAATAAGTATATACACACACATATGTGTGTATTCTTGTTTTAATTATTGTACTAAGTAAAAAAAGGCATAAAGCAATGAATGAAATTTCTCAGTTACATATAGTATCATAAATATATAGTTCATATATATCCTAGATGTAGCTTAGTGTCAATTAAGGGCTGATTAAGATGTCCTACATAGCCTCTAAATGCTGATTCAGAAGGATTCCCTTTAGTTGTCTAGCATATTTACAGTATCCATAGAAAATCCTGAGGTTTCTCAAGAAGCCTAGACATTTATTTTTAGGAACTTTCATCAAGGCTGAAGTGCTATAATATGTGAATAAACCCCTTCTGGAAAGTGCTTTGTCTAAAAGTAATCACAACAACATGCCTGTTTTTTATCCTTTTTTCCATCAACTTCAGATTCTCCATAAAAATAGTATGAAGGATGCAAATTTCAGGAATTAAATAACATTAACTCTTGATTTTAGAAATTTCCCTCCTATCTTTTTTCCTTTTTCTCAAATATATTACAGTTATTCTAGTCTTTCCATGTAGGTATTAAGAGTTTTGCATCTCCTAGACATCCTGTAGTGAGCTCCCACTTGATGTCTTGTAGAGTTTTCTAACCAAGATATTTTGTATTCTGCTATATGCGTGGGCTTGGTGAAGTATGCGGTTCTTTCCAGGGCTATTCTTGTCATATAGATTTCATCCTTCCACTAAAAAATCTCCACTAGCTTTTTTCTTTTCATAAGAATCAAAGATTTAAAAACCAATGTTTTTCAGTTTTGATTGCTTTAAAGCTTAAAAGATTGTCCCTGCATTCATCTTGAGGTATGGAAGCAGTAAGCTGTACCACTGCAAGCAAAGATGAAATGTCAACAGTAAGAATTAAACCTGGGACCTCTGGATCCAAACACATATTTCTACTGACAGAGCAAAGGGGCCCTACTGCACGGCAAGGGGCTTTGGCAAGGTCATCAGCTTTGCTCTGCACAAAAGAAGGATACAATACTGCCTTCAAAGGGTGAAAAAAAGGTTCACTGTTTTCTGCTAAGTGCACTTATTTTGATCTCATTTCATAGAAATGGACAAATTCTGAGACTATTTTAAGTGTTACAGTGAATGCTTTATGTGACTGATCAGTGAAGTTGTACTGAGTTCAGGAATGTTCTTTGTAAGTATATTGATTTAAATTACAGTGGGATGCATAGAAAATTAATTAGGAAGCAATACTTGCCTTCCCAGAACAAATACGTAGGCAAACTATTCAAAGACAATGGGCAAAATTATTAACCTCAAGGACATGGCATCCTGTCTGCTAGTAAGATGTATGTTTATTTTTCCAAGCCCATAACTTGGAAATGTAAAGGCTAATGAGGAGTTAAAAGTCTCCTGAGAAGAATGGATGGGATGCTTCTCAGAAAATGGCTGGGGAAACAGATTGAATGGTTAAGAGGGAGAGGCAGAAGGAAACAGATCCTACAGAAAGCCAGAGATACTGCTGCCTTTCCAGAACAAGCTGTAGGAAAAAAGCTTCACATGAATACATGGTGCTTTTATGTAAAACACGTTCTCTTTGATTCCTTCCTTCTAAGTAATACATGCTTATAAAAGTCTATCAATCATATATTACCTTGGCATAGCTGCAGGGAAATGGAAACTGCACAGTCCGACTTTCAGACACAGCCTTCAAGTGAGAGAACTGAACATCAGGGGGCAGACAAAGACTCCAAGGAGTCTGCATTCATTTGGACTACAGGAGCCACAGGATACTGGGGTCATATTTTGATAAAGTAATCACACTTTATCAAAATAGAAAAAAAAAAAAGAAAAAGCAGTCAATTTTATCATAGTTAATAGTTTACATTCTAAGATTCCACACTTTTACTTTTCCTCATCTCTCTCACTCAGACTGACCTACCAGGAGAGGATATTTTCCTTTTCATTGAGAAAACTCTTCATAGTGTCTCCCAGCTCCTCCACCTCTTGTTGACTATCTTAAGCCTGAGTTCTGGCCTATATTTGTCTGAGTAGAAACTGTGTCACTGTTATAAGATGCAATGTGTAGTGAGTCAGGATGTGACAGCTTTGTAACTTGGGTGATAGCACAGTGAACATGCACATTGCAAAATGGCAATTACTGTAGATTTTGTGATGTTATTTACGGTACTTACTTTGCTAACATGAACAGCTCTGTAAAAATGCTAGTTGTTAATACTGCTAAAACATAATGCCAGACTTTTCTACAGGACGAGTGGCTGGTGTGCTGATAAATGGCATTGCATGAAATGGTGGCCATGAAAAGCAAATTCACAGTGAATCACCCTCAACACCAGATTGGAATAAGAGCACCACAAAGCTGATTTGTAGGTTGATACTGCCATTTAATGTGTTTTCCATCAAACTGTTCATAAAATTCATAGCTACAGCTAACCTCCATTACTGTGTCCTTGTACATTCTTCTTGAAAATAACTTGCTTATGAAGCTTCAGCAGCATAGGATACTGTATGATCTGAAGGAAGTGGAAGAGCTTCATGTAAACATCACCTCCAAGCAGTGATCAAAAGGCACAGCCCCTCTACAGGCTTTAATTTCTTGCACATTGTGATTATGTGCAATGGTCTGTGATCATCTCTTCCTTACATATAGTCTTGCCTACAGGTTGATGCAAGTCCATAATCCATAGATATTGATACAAATTTCCAATATAGGAATCTTGATTTAGCGCTGAACTCCTCCTGAGATCACTCTCTAATGTCTCCAGTATCCTTGCAGACTGATGGCACGATCCTCAGGAAATAGGAACAATAATCCATGGAGGGGTCTGACACCATTATGGTCTTCAGCTTCTTGAAGAATACCTGATTTCAACACGAGTACCAGTTCATTCTATAACAGAGTGAACAGCGAAAACATTTTGATGAAACGTTATTTACTTGCAAAGTGATTATTTCATGTAACGTTTAGCCCTATGTATATCAATCTTATCAGTCTTGTTTCTACCATCATGTAATTAAAATGTTGCACATCTCTTGCGTTTTAACATGGCTTAAATTCATGATGTGAAAATATCAATATTGTATCTACAGAATGTATGACAGTATGACAGAAAAATATTAAATTCTGAGAAGGAATTTTTGTGTCACTTCTATACAGCAATCTCTTTTTTTCCTAAAGTTTTCTCTTCATCTCTCTGTCTCTCTTTTATTTTTAGTTTGGCACATATATAATTTATATAGAAAGCAGTTTTTTCTTAAACTGAGGGAAATAAGAAGATTCAAATTTATTTTTAAAATATCACTGTAGAAAAGTTAAGGCATATATTCTTGGATGCCAGAATCAGGAAAATGTTTGTAAAAGAATATATTACTGAGGTGTGCATTTCACACAGTTTTTAACTCATGTTTCAAATGCATGTTTAAACCATAAATTCAGTCTGTGAGGGAAAAGTTTTTAAGTGTCCAGTAGCAGCTTAAATCTTCCTCTGATTTTTCATAGAAAAAGGACTTGGAAACTTTTTCATATTAGACTGCATGAATTGTCTAAAAGAGACTCAACTGAGAAGTTTAATTACCTCTAAAATGTGTATGATCTTAATGAAAGAAGAAGCCCATGAAAAACAGTGTATCCACCATATCTTTGACCATACATTATGGAATCAGTAGAGCCTTCCTCGAAGGATTGAAGGATGAAACAAATGTCACTTTGAGCTCCATAAAAGGTAAATTCTGATAATTTCAGTGTTTTTCCTGATTAGGTAAAAGCAAAAATTAAAAATTATTATTTGGACATGTATTGTTCAATACTGAAAATATATCATAGTACTGGAACTAAAAGATATATTTATAAATATTCAATACTCAACAGTAAAGGAAAGTAATTGAAATGCTTTAATGAGATCCAAGCTTGCATTTCCCTGGATAAGCTGCTCAATCCACTAGCTTGAAAAGGGAAAACACAAAGGGCAAGATTTTCACAACTGATTATGGAACTGAGAGTCTCGCTTTGCATTTCCTTACAAGGGGCCTGATTTTCATAAAATAGAGGGAAGCCTTGAACTATTGCATGCTGAGCACACCAAGCTATAGCAACTCAATTTACAAGCTTTTCTTTTTTTTTTTTTTTCTGGTATTTTTTCCCCCCAGACTGTGATGCATTTAAATTTAGTTCCATGAAAAAGAAAATAAAAATCAAAGAGACAAATCCAATTTGATCATGAAAATCAGGTTCTACTACCTTTAGTTATTGATAAAATAGATCAAACCCATGAAGCATGCATCTGCTTACATTTTTTTTTTTTCATTTCTTGTTTGGGCTACCAAGGAAACAGTCTAAACTAGCTTGCAGCATCATGTTGCTCCTGCAGTTGAAAACAAACAACAGCCTCTGCTCTGCAAAGTCCTCACCCACAGTCAGAACGACAATAGCTAATTGGATTAAGAAATGGATTATGACACCCAGCATAGTCTGAATCAGTTAATTGGATTAAAATAGATTGAACTGGCCATTTGGATTAAGGCATAATCAAACTTCTTCGCAGACAAAAGATCTGAATAGCATGTTAAGAAATTAAAAAAAGGAAGGGGGCGGATGAAAAAAAAAATAAGAGACAGGGGATGTTTGTTAAGGGTAGGGTAGGGAGGGCTATGTTACCCTCCTCTTCCTAGCTATTTTTAATGAAGGACATGTTATTTCTTTGCCTAGCAGCTGAAATAACACCGTGTAATGGAAATGAGCTCAGCAAAAGGGCTGTAATCATTATAAAAGACAAAAATTCCTTGAAATCTGTTAAAATGTCAATAGATAGACAGACAGATAGATAGATAGATAGATAGATAGATAGATAGATAGATAGATAGATAGATAAAGATAAAAGAAGGAATCAAACATTGCTGTACTATGTTACCCACTACACAAAACTTCCTAGTCTGCATTCCCTCCCCTCCACATTATTGATTTTTAAATTACATTGTCTTTTTATTACTTTTCTCTAAATCTGTCACTGTAAGAACTGACACAAAATCTAATCAAACCATAAGGAAACCATCAATTTTATCTAGTTATTCAAATGGTTGGTGAATAACATCACAGCCCCTAGTCCCATTCACAGTAATGAAATCAAGTCCTGGCCTGTGCTTTCTGATTTTAAAGGTTTTCCTTTGGAAAATCTCCACATCTAAAAATAACACCAGTTTTGAGACAGTTTTGAGATATTAAGGAGGAGAAAAAAATACAGATTGTCACAAGCTGTTGACCAAAACTGATCTATATTTTTCACTGAAAGATCTATGCAAAGAACTGCTTTTGAATGCTCCTTTTCTTGCAGCAAGCAGCCTTGCAAGTGTGTTAACTTTCAGAGGTTTATAGAGCAATAGATGCCATTCCTATCTGTGTCACTTCACTGAGCATCATAATAGCATGTATAAAATATTTATCTTCAGGCCCTTGTCATTAATATGGCCCTGAAACCAAGTGTTGCCATTGATTCCCACTCAGAGACTGCAGAAAGCCAAAGGTACAGGAACCTTATGTGGAACTCCTGGGATCTCTAGGAGGGCCAGGAACTCACGTCAGCTCCTTCAGTGGTTGAAGATCTGCTTTATCAACCAGATTCCTATTGCAGACCAGCTGGTAGATTGGGATAGTGGGGTTAAGAGCTAGGGTAAGATGCACAGGAGATGAGCAAAGAAGCCTTTCACGTTGACCACAGTGGTAGTTGGTCTCCTTTGTGTGTACCCTATCCTTGTAGTTCCTGTGGCTCATGTTTAGTGGCCAAGCTTGAGAGGACAGTTGTTTGGTTTTTTTGCCCAGATCTCAATCACTGTGGACTTGCACAGAAACAATGAGTACAACCCTCTATAACAAAAGTAGTGACAATCTTGAAAACAGATGACACTTGATGTCAGAGTTGTATTGTATCATAGAAGCAATAATCTCAGTAGCACGATTTACCAAAAATATCTGTATTTAATAGCAATGTGATGTGTTTTTATTTAGTGTTAAAATCCTACCTTCAATCACAACCTTCTCCAAAGATCCATCATGACACAAGTAATGCTGCTACTTCATATCTGATCTAAATTAATAGATTAATGAAGACAAGAAATAATCATAGCTCTAGCCATAGGTCAGTGTGTACTTTCCAATTGTGATGTCTAAATCAGCTTTGTTCTGTCTAAATTTCCTTTTTTTTTTTTTTTTTTTATAAATAACTGCATGGGGCTGTTCAACAGGAAATTATAGAATCCCAGTTAGTTATTAACATAAGAATAAAAATTGAGGAAGGGATGATGTACACTCATACTCCCATTTCCTTATATAATTCAGAAATAAACATTTGTTTTGTTTGATTTCCTTTGGTTTGGCTTCAATCAGAGACTATGCTATGGATATCTGCAAAATTATGACAAGAATATCACTTTAATTTTAAATAGAAGACACCTGCACTAACCTTAATAGAATAATGGAATACTTTTTCTCCTACTGTACAAATGTATAAACAGCAATGCTATATTCTGCATACTGGAGGAGTTCAGAGGTTGCCTTTGAATGCTACTTTTGTATCTAACCACCTTCCTTGTATTTGTTTGACCGTCTAATCTGGCTCCTCCCTAATAACACCAGCATCAAGTAGAAGAACACAGACCCTTTTCAGAGAGTGGTGAAAGCTCTCTTCATAATAAACCAAAACCAAGAGGTCTCAGGGCTTTAGGATCATCCATTATATTTATCTGCTGCTTAGCATCACCTACAGGATTCATTATTTCCAGATAGAAATCCCAGTGATTCATCTACACTAAAGCTTGTCGTGTGTTTAAGTATTCAGCTGTTTTGCTGATATTCTTTGGGACTGACCAAAGAGCAATGGACTCCAAACCTCTTCCCTCGCTGTGCTCTGCTGTATTGATGCAGCTGAACACAAACAGCACTGCAGGTAAACTAGGATTCATCTAGCATGGGGCTGATTATCAGGCCAGCACTGTCAGAAGTAATTCATAAAGCAATATTGGCTTTGACCCACCCTCTCCTCCCTTCTCTCCCCCTGAGTGAACCTGCCTGTCAATCTGCAGCTTCAAGGTGTCAGAAATAAGCTTCTCCATGCTGAAGTAACCAATTAAGTTTTATTGCTTTATTGATGCCGCAGATATAAAATGACTATGTAGAGCATCTGTCATAAAATGCTTGCTCAAGAATCCGTTGTTGGAGACATCAGTACTCCAGTAGAAAGATGAAAGGAAGATTTAAAACGCATGATGTGGATATGTGTTAGAAGCTAATTACATGCAGTGGGAACAGATACAAGGATGGCTTGCCATCAGCTGTGGATTGAATCTAAGATGTGGTTATCAGTGCTAAAATGTTTTCATAAAACAATCTTATGTGCTGTCAAGCTAGTCATTTTTTCTATCATGAATTGTTCCTTCTAGTGATTTTTTTTTTTTAAGAAAACTGTATTGGCTTGAGCTCTTATATTGTATGGAGTGGAGTAACTTTATAGGAAATTCACCAGTATGCACAAAACAGGGAGGCCTATTGTCAGGAGCCATCTATGATAGCAACGGCATTAATTTACAGAAATATAAAAATAAATTCAGCAAGAAGAATCTATGACCATATAAATCTCTCCTGGATCAGTTCAAACACACAGTGTTGAAAAGAACTGGACTGACAGTATATTCATGTAACTGCCTGTGACAGAGAAAGTTTACAAAGGAATAAAGAAATGCTAGCAATAAAAATGGAAAGGTGCCTTTTTTCAACCATATCCTTTCATCTTGATATATGCCCTGCTTCTGCATTTTTCATATGAAAGCTTAAGAGAGCATTGAAATTCTTTAAAAAAAAAAAAAAAGAAAGAAAGCCAAGGAGAGAAAGTGTGCATTGCCTATCAGATACAGTCATGGAGGCAGTAGGCTCAGATATACAGATTAGGAAATCTTTTATGTTTGGACTGCATTGGCCCTTGCATTGTTCTGCATAGCCTAAAGTATTATCTTCTTAATTTGTTATTGTGTAAACAATTTGAGCACTGAAACCCCTAAAAAGCCCCAGAATAAAATAAAGAACTGAACAGCACCACTACTGTCGGTTTTAAAATAACAAACTCAGATTCCTTGCAGGTTCTTTGAAAAAAGAAATTGTGTATGAGGATCATGTGCACAGGGACACGTGATCAATTCTGAATGATTTTCAAGATGTAGTCTTGCTGGCTGAGAACACATTATACAGTGCTGCAAATCGGATGTACCCTTAAGAAAGGTCAGAAGAAAGATATTTTAAATACCATGGGATTCTTCTTCTTTTTATACAAAAGGCCATGCTTTATTGAAGAGGTTAGGAAATCTGGTATTGTAAAATCCACAGTGCAGAACAATTTTATGGCACTGAAATAGGAGGTAGGTTATTTACTACATGTGTAAATATTAAAGAACTGAAAACCTGCTCTAACTTTACATTAAAACACATTTTTCAGAGACCCAGACATGTATCTAATAAATTCACCCTTTTATTCAGGAAAACAAGGAGCTAGAACTAAGTATTAAAACCCTCCACCAGACCTGCCCAGAGGAATAAATACTGATGTTTTTCATTTCTTATTCATTTTTCTTTCCTTGTTTTCATTCTGCCCCCTCTCACTTTTTGTATCTCTGTGAAACATATTGAGTGTCAGGCAGGATGTTTTGTGATAAGAGGAAGAAAGACCCTTCTCTTTTGTTTTATTATTTTACCGTTTGTTTTGTTCATATATCAAGGCAGAATGAATTAGTTTAAAAATACTCCCCAAGTACTGAAATTCCAAAGGATTAGAAAATTGCAATCTCTTTTCCCTGATTTATTCTGATATGATCAGACTTCACTTCAGTCCTTCAAAAGCAATTGTCATTTCACTCAATCAAGATCATGGCTAGAAAACTGATGACATAATATTTGTTTTGCTGTCTTATTTTATTTTTTTTAATAATGAAATCTTCTGTTTTATTGTTATGTTTGATCATGCCCTATAACACATTGTGATATTAATAATTATTGAACCTGACACAAAATCTCATCTTCTAAGGTGAGAAGGAAACAAGAGGAACTGCTACTTTACAGAACGTACTTATTTTCTTGTCATTTTGAGATAGCTAACTTCAGATACTAATGTTCTGAAGCTAATATGATTTTCTTCCATCCATTCACTACGGTGGTGAATGTAGCCAAGTTCAGCTGGTGACCAGTCACGAATGCTGTTCCCCTAGAGTCTGTACTGGGACTTATCCTGTTTAATATATTTATTGATGCCCTGAATGAGGGGATTTAGTGCACCCTCAGTAAATCTGCAGATGACACCAAGTTGGGAGGAAGTGTTAATCTGCCTGAAAGTAGGAAGGCCCTACAGAGGGATCTGGACAGGCTGGATCACTGGGCTGAGGCCTGTGGGATGAAGTTCAGCAAGACCAAGTGCCACGTCCTGCACTTTGACCACAACAATCCTAGGCAGTGTTACAAGCTTGGAGCAGAGTGGCTGGAAGATGATGTGGAAAAAATGAACATGGGATTGTTGATCAATGCTCAGCTAAACATGAGACAGTAATGTGCTCAGGTAGCCAAGAAGGCCAACAGCATCCTGGCTTGTATTAGTAATAATGTTGCTAGCCAAGAGCAGGGAGGTGATTGTCCTCCTATACTCAGCACTGGTGAGGCTGCGTCTTGAGTACTGTATTCAGTTTTGGGTTCCTCACTACAAGAAAGACACAGAGACTCCCCAGAGAGGTGATTGAGTCACTATCCCTGGATGTGTTTAAAAACCGTTTGGATGCGGTGCTCAGAGACATGATTTAGTGGAGGGCTGTTAGAGTTAGGGTAGTATGGTTAGGTCATGGTTGTACTCAATCTTTAAGGTCTTTTCCAATCCGAGTGATTCTATGATTTGTCCAGAAAATGGCAACAAAGCTGGTGAGGGGTCTGGAGCACAAGTCTTATGAGGAGCGGATGTTTTAATCTGCAGAAGAGAAAGCTCAGGGGAGACCTTATCACTCTCTACAATTACCTGAAAGGAGGTTGTGGTGTGGTGGGGGCCAGCCTCTTCTCCTATGTAACTAACAATGGGATGAGAGGTAATGGCCTTAAGTTGCACCAGGAGAGGTTCAGGTTGGATATTAGGAAAAATTTCCTCTCAGAAATAGTGGTCAGACATCATCAACTCTCAAGGTGTTCAAGAATGATGTCATACAAAGGGACATGGTTTAGTATGAAAATATTGATGGTGGGTGGACAGTTGGACTAGATGATCTTAGAGGTCTTTTTCAACCTGGTTGATTCTATGTTTCTATAATTCATATAAGATCAGAAAGGATCTGAAGATCTTGATATCCCAGGACTGGTCTTTGCAGTAATATTGAAAAAAAAAAAAAGCCTGCTTTGAAAGTGCACACAAAGATTACAGTGGACTTACTTCTGCAACTCCTCCCACCAAGATATCTCCAGTCACAACTGAAGGACTAGAATCTGTGTTTACTCTCTCCCTGATTTAATTTATTTGGTGAGCAAAATTTAATTATATATGCTTCTGCATGAAAACTCCTCTGTATTGAAATATCCAATTGTCTTGAAAGTTATTAAACAAACTGCAATTATGAACTCATGAATAGTTGTAACTATAGCAGTGTGTTTGTAATCTGGATATTATTTGAATTAAAATGATTCATACAAATACAGAGTCTTCTTTCAATAGAGTTTACACTCTATAAATCATAAAATTAGATTCACAACAAAGCACTGGAGTGCATAATATAAACAATACCACTACAAAATCTCAAGTCCTGCGATACTGTCCAGACGGGACCAAATATGGACTTATTTTGCCATTAAAACACTATGGGCAGGTAACATATATGCTGGCTGAATTCCAAACTCAGTCAAAGAAGTCAGTGGAGACATAAATTACTATGCCTCGTGCATTAGTTTCTTATCTCAAAAACATGAAAAATGATTGCCTCTTCAAAAAGGGTATTGGAAGTGTAAATATCTTAATGGCTGTGTAAATTTCAATAGTACAGCAATGAGGGCCACAGCAAGAGCTCTTGGCATCTTAATATTTTCTCTATTTCCTTCCATTATTTTCTATTTCTTGGAATTCTGCAAACACTGTTCCACCGCATCTTGCCTCTTTGCTTGCATGAGTATACCAGCTCATTGTTCATTACTGGGCATGGCTGTATTCAGCCACTGCATAGGTTGGGGTCAGGTTGTAAAACTGCAAAACTAGGAGCATGATCAAATGGCTTTAATGGGGATCAACATACCGAACACTTCCTGTAATGGCAATTTATCTTAAGACATGCATTAGTGCAGAAAGTCATTTAAATTGCCAACACATAATGAACTACTGCTCATCAGCCCAGTCAGGGTTCCTGACTATATTTACCATGATTTAAAAATAAGCCATAAAGGTTATTGAATAGAGGCATTTCATTTCTGAGTGAGGCAAGACAGGATTTCACACATATTTGTATAGTAGTAAGAGTACTGATAGGTTTTGCTTAAACTCAGACTTCTCCACTGGGCAAACTGGAAGTCACAATCTGCAATCGATAAACAAACTCCTTTGGTATCTCCCTGCAGCAGATTAGATCTAACCTTCTCCTTCTGTTCTTTCCCTCCTTAAAGTACGTGCCTTAGACTACACCTGAGTAGGAAATCCTTTGCAGAATATTTTAATAAAGGAAGCAAATCCCTGCAGCACAGTTAAACATAAAGGTACAGTCAAATGTTCATTTAACTATAGTTAAGCTACATAGCATCTTTCTCAAATCATTAAAGATTGCCTTTGCACTGGTTCAGACCTTTCTGTTTGAAGGCTCTTTATAACATAACAGTGTCTAGTGGGCCTAAGGCCTCAAGTATTAAGAATCTTGTGATCATACAGTTGCCAGTAGCTCATATTACAAAGTCAGCAGTAAGTGTCTTGCATGGCTCTGCACAGGAAATGGCCATAAATGGTCTGGACTAAATTTCCCCATTTCCCTCAGAAGGACTTGCAAGGTCAGAGTTGAGGTCATTAACAGGACAGTGTGGGGAAACTCACACTGCAGTTATCTCTCATGTTTGCAGCTCGTGGGTAAACATTAGGCTTCACTCTAAAATGTTTCAGTCCATTAATCTTCATAAACACAAATATTTATAGTGCAGAAAGAATGCATTAACCCTGCACACACTGCCTGCTTGATTTGCTTCTCTTTGTGCAGTTCATTAACTGTTTTAATACAAGCTCCAGTTGCAAGGTGCATTGTGTCCACTCTTCATCCATTTCTTCCTGTAAATCTACACACAGGATCTGAGAACATAGGGGTTACCATCCTGTTTGCAGATTTTGTCATGGCATTCAGAAGAACTTAATGCTTCCAACTGTACCCTCTCCCTCATAGACTGATAAAGCCATGAGACAGAAGACACTTTCTTTAATGCTTTGCAAATCTTGGGAGCACTTTCACAGAGTACAAAAAAAGCAATCAAATTGTCCAAGAGCTCTTCAAAACCAGATTCTGCTCCAGGTGAATAGGAAGTTCAGAATGGGCTTTGCTCTGGCTGTTTTCATTCGAACAATAAAAAAAAAAAATGTTTAATTATGCTCCTCCACCAGTACAAATGTATGTCAGTATAACACTGTACCTACCACTCCTTGCGATCCTCATTTCATCCACTGTGCATACCTTTCAAGTACAGATTAAGCACTCACAGCTGCAAGGAATGATTTTTCATAACACAGAGCAGTAATAACGATGCTGTTTTCCTTGTAGAGCTACTATAACAGTCATAATATCATATCTAATGGGCCGCTGTCAACAATGAACCGTCCAAGAAGGAGCACATTCAGTGCCGTCACTTTCTAGGCAATTAGTTTCACCATTTAAATTAATACATTTCCAGTAACATTACGGCAGTGACATATGCACATCAAGAAAAACTCTATTCTAGCAATTCTTCACCCATGCTAATTGCTTGCAGAGCTGTGGCAAAGGTGAAAGAAGGAAAAAGAAAAGAGAGGGGGGGAAGGCAAAACAACCCTGTCAAGTTATGAGTCCCTGGTGGCAATGACTTAACAACATTAGTGGCATGTTTAGCAGTTTCTAGATACATAGATGTTGCTTTTATTATTTTACAAATATTTCCTTAGATTACTGGTTTTATATCATTAACTAATGGATCAAAATTATCTAGTATACCTTTTCTTTTTTTTGAAAGGTGTAGAAAAATTAATCTACCTCCTTGTTCAATTAGCCTCTCCTCTGTGCATAGCTAAACTTCTGCCTTTCATGGTGTACAGTCAGCAGTGCAGACCAGCAGCACCATACAGCTTACTCTTTAGTGCAGGATTTTCTAATAAAAGGCAAGATCTTTGCTCCAACTTCATGTCAACTGCGCGAAGCATGAGTGTACTCTGGCACCATCTAGCAAAAGTACAGAGCAATGCTTGTTCCCCGTGTTTCTGAGTACAGACTATCACAAGGAAATGAAATAACCAAGCTGGGAGAGAATTTAAAATATTTGCATACATTTGAATACATTGGGTTTTGTTGTTTTTTTCACACAGGTTTATTTGGAAATACATACTCCCTGCTCAGACATGGTTTTGTACTGTAAAGGCAGAAACCTACTGCTTCTATTTCAACACCAATGGAAAAGAATATATAATGTACAGCAATGATTTATGCCTTTGTAGTAAGAAATTGAAAAGCAAATTCTAATTCCTTAAGTGTATGCTTCTGCTTTCATACTACATGAAGACACCAACCAAGGCAAACATGGTGGTTTTGGCCATGGAGTTGTCAACTGATTCGGGTTTGCACTGCTCCTACTAAGTACAGTGGGAAAATAAGATTTATTTTACATGACTGCAGTGAAATTCTTGCTAGTTGTTCTGAAAGCATAAATGGTATTATCCAAACTCAAGCAACTATTTTCCTTCCTATTAATGCTCTAATAGAACAGCTTTCACTCATAGGCTTAAACTTTTAAAAGGGAAATGTGCAGCCGAAGCCTACAGATGAGAAAACAAAACAAAACAAAACAGAACAAAACATGTTTCTGTATTGGAAAAAGTAGTGCTGCTATTCTTGCTTTGCATCAGATACAGAGGGTGAGCTCCTCAGCTGGTATAAATTGCACTCCTCCAGCTGGCCTAAAATGATACCAGTTTACATCCACTGAAGGTCTGGCCTGTGTTTTCTAGCAACTCTGACCTTAGAAATCCCTTTGTTTGAAGATATTTTATGGAAACCTTGCTTTAAAAGCATTTCTTTTTGAAAGACAGAGACAGTCAGAGAAGGGTTTTTCATCAAATAACAAATAATTTCTAACTTTTCTAAATAGGGCTTTGTAAAAGTTAAACATAATCAGTTTGGCTTAATAAACCCTATTGTTTTGGCTTATGTTTTAATTTCTTCTCATCAAATGTCTTGTTCCATAAATATTTCCTTTTCTTTCATCTCAGTACCGCCATTCTCTTGCAATTTCTTATAGTTGTTTGGGGCAGTTTATACAGATCTGGGGTTCCTTAGCACAGGCAACTTATCAAGTCATGTTCAAGTATTTGTAAAATTTGGGGAAAATTGGGGAAAATTTGCTTAGCAAGAGGTTTGAATTTGAAAGTGGTAAACAGTGTAAGTCATTTTGGACATAAACCAGTGAAATGCCTGGGTGTTTATAAGCATGAAGTTTGTTTTACATGGAATTTTGCTTGTCTTTCTCCATTTATCTTCGAGAGTATTTAAAACTTCAAGTCTCATCCTATCCTATTTTTTCACCTATTGCTTTATTTCATCAAACCCGCTATGAAAAAAAAAATCTAATCTTTAGATCTACTCTGAAACTTGAATACATTCAAATTCTTGACAAAAAAAAATCATTCATTTATAAATTATTATATAAAATATATGAAAAATGAACAAGAAAGGACATTTCTGACTTTCCTTCTTTTCTAAAGCAATGCAAGCAGTTTTCAGGTCTGAGGGATTCTCTCTTCCTGGCTTCTCTTAGTCCCTGTGGTGCACATTCAGGCTACAAAGAGCTAACTGCTTCCATCTGTAGGGTGTAACCTCAAGATTTGTTATATACCTCTCAGCTGTTTTCTGGGCCAGTGCAGAGCTTGATAAAGACATATGTGAGCATGCTGGGTTATCAGGGAGTAATACACATTAGTACACTGGCTCCCACAGAACACATACCTGTATTGGCCCCTGAGAAACAAACTCTTAGCAGGGCTCCTTTCAATATGAGGCTGTTCTCATGGATGGGATGTTCCCATAGACCCTGCCTTACCCTGGTCTCCCATAGGCCTTACCCTGGTCTCCCATAGGCCTTACCCTGGTCTCACTGCAGCACTGGAGGTGCAACATGAAGACTGTGGCCAATGACCACAATAATAAATTGCAGTGGAAGGGGACCAGTGCAACGCATAGGCCTGGTTGTGCTCCTGTCAGCATTTCATAGTTGGATGATAGGACTTGGCCCAGGATCAGACAGAGAGGCCTAGTCCACAGAATCAGCTGATTATAGGTGCAATACCTTTACCTAAAATCATTTTTCAGAACATTTGGAAACATTTTTAAATCTGATCGTGCATATTATTTAGCCACCTGCATTGGCTATTCTGTATGAAAAGACAAATTTTTGTTGGCTTCTTGACATGAGTTTAAAATATGTTTGTGAATGTAGTTGTGTGGGAAATGATTTGAAGCAGGACTTTCCTACATTGTGCTGGAACGATCCCTATGGCTTCAGGGTAAACCAAATGGAAGGCATTTTATTTAAGTTTTGGCATGTCTCCATGCTCCGTTTTTTTCACAAAGTCATGATATACATATGCTGAAAAAGTTGACATATCTGAAATCTTTATGCAGCACAAATGTCATAGTAATAACAAAATAAATGGGTTATGGCTTAGGCATGGGTTTTTTGAACATGCCAAATCCTCCTGTAGGATGAATATCAGAGAAATTATCTCTGGACAAACAGTCTGATTACACTTGCATTAATAGGCTGTCGGTGTCTCCCTCTAAAACATTCACATATGCAAATACTGGCCTTCATAGGTTTAGATTTTTTTCTATCACCTCAAGACTGTCCGAGATCGCTGCAGCTGTGTCTTCTCCAAGCTGTCAGACTTACATATTAACTGATATTTCATCAATTTGGCCTGAGCTGCATTTGTAACCTAGCCCCAGGGGGGAAAACTAATGCATTAAACACAGAACATTAGCCTCCTGGAAGTCATATTTCCTTCAGAGTGAACAAAACCTTCCTCAGTCAAGCCATACAAACCAGGAGTACCAAGATGGCACAGAGAAACTTATATTGTGCCTTGTTAATTTTTCATGAGTGTTTCTGCCTATGCATCTCTAACATTCAGCTATGCTTTACTGACCTTTGCTCATCCTTATCCCTGGGAAGATAAGGAATGGGAAAGATAAAAATGATCTGGTCCTCCACATTTTGGAGGGTATTTGATATACGAGGAAAACAAAGACACTTGCTTTCTCTTTTAAAGGAGCCGAAGATATCACAAAGAGGATTTAGAGCTGGGAGTGGGAATCGGGATGGATGGATGTTAGCTAGCTAGTCCACAGCCCACAGTCTACAGAATCATGCAGTGCCGGAGGTAGTTAGTTTGTAGTTGCACAGATGGTCATGGATGATAAGATTTGCCTCAGGCAGGAGAGCTGTTCTTGCTTATTCTACTGAAATGCAGTCTTAGATATCTGTAGCTAAATTGCTTTGATTTTTTTTTATTGTAAACTCCTCAAGTTAAAAGGGTAAAGCTCAATTTACGAACAAGATGTCACAAGGCGAAGTATAAAATGCAAGCATCCCTTAACCTAGCTTAAATACAAATTTCAGAAACAATTTCATTTGAAATACATTTAACTTGCAAGCTTACCAATCACATCATTTCCCATACAGTTCAAATCAAAACTCAGCAGAACTTTCTCATTAATGCATCAAATAATGCAGATGTCCTTTTTTTGCCCCCTTTGAAGTGACATATGCTTCAATTTATTTTTAATCTTCTAAGTGATGTTGTAAGTAAAGCCGCCCTGTGTGACATATGAAGTTACTATTTTCTTCATTGCTATGAATCTGGAGAACCCAGGCAGTAGTGGCTAAACCCAGATTGAATCAGGCTGTTTAACCTAAACGCCAAGGAATGAAAGCCAGCATTTAATTGTGAGGACATACACAAAGGCAAATGCAATGAATTTGCCCCTTGCACTAAGACATAGAATACACTAAACACTTAAAACCCCACATCTGCACTTTTCTTTTACAAGGCACATTTTCACTGCCAGATGAAGCCTTTCAGCTGTAGCTGTATGGAACAACAGTGTCATCCAGTGGTTAGTTGGCTAACCACATTACTTTTATTCCCTCTAGATTTTCCAGTGTACACCCCAAGCTTGCTGCTCTGCTTGAGAAATGACAGCCTGAAAATTAGCTGGCATGAAGAACTTGCCCTCTTCATTAAGTCTTAAGCAATATTTCACATAGGAGAATCATGCTGTGCAGATTCAACACTTGGGGACTGAGAACAGATTCCACAGGGACCTTGGTTATTTGCCATCCAAGGATGATGTACACCAAGCAACAATTTTGCTTCTGTCTAATGCAAACAAGAATTTTCAGCTCTTAAAAATTGTTTCTGAAAGATGTTGATGCCATTTGAATGGATAGATTTAGGATTTAACTCTGGAAAACCCTTTAAGAAGATTACACAGAGTGATCCAAAGGTATTCAACACAAACATCTAGTCCTGCTGTCTTTACCACAGTTTAGGGACCCTGTGTCTTCTCCTGGGGAAGAAAGGGGAAAGGAGAGCTAGACTGGAGAGGCAACAAAAATGCAGGTTGCTCTGATCTTTGTAAGGGCAGCACAAGGCAGAGTAAATACATTCAAGGCCAGGTTGGTGAGGCTTTGGGCAACAGGGGTTAGTGGAAGATGCCCCTATCCATGGCACCATGGGTTTGTACTACTTGATCTTCAAGGTCCTTTCCAACCTGAAGCATTCTGTGATTCTATGATTAAACTGTGACCCACATGCCTTCTGCTGCAAGGAGCTTCATGTGCCTGCATAGAAAACCAGCTCTTCTCATCTGTTCTGACTCCATCACTCATCCTTCCTTATCATGCTGAAAAAGAAAATGAATAATCTGTCCAGTGTGCTTCCCCCAGCCCATCATAGTGTTAGATCTGCCCTCATCCACCTCTTTCCAGCCACCACATTTGCATTTGATCCTAGCAGGCACTTCACACCTTTGAGATCCTTTGACCTTCTCTGTGCTGTTACCAGTTGTACAATATCCTTCTGGAGACAGACAGACATAAGTGCAGACGATATCCAAGATTAAAAGTGGCATTTTTGGCAAAACTAGAGTTTTCAATAAAACCAAGTAAAATTAATAATAGTGCTTTGTTTTGTTTAAACAACATAAAGATCTTTACTAGTATTAAAATAAATTGATTTGGCTTTATAGTTTTCATGCATTTTCCTGTGACCTAAAGATTAAATATTAATGTTACTCTATATATAATATATTTAATGTATTTAATATTTTATTCTGTGATTTGCCATGGTGTAAAAGAAATCCTTTAATATTACTGCACAGAAACTTTCTGGTATTCTCAAAATAAAATAAAATGTAATAAAATTTCTTAAATTTCCAAATTTAGGGACATCATGCAAAAAAAAAAAAAAAAAAAGGATCCAGTCTTTCATCAAATTCAAAATTTCCATTTTAACTTCCAATAAGATGGCTTAAGAAAAAAAATCATGGGAAAACAGTTCTATCTTCTCAGGACTAGTTACAAGAGTTTTCCAGATGGGAAATGATGTGGCTCCTCCTGGGAATATAATGCTTTCCATATATTTTGTGAAAGAAGTGCATATGATTACTTTGGAAAAGATATATATGCTTTGTTTGCGAGAAAAAGATGCTGCCAGGGTACAATAAAACCTAAAGGACAACTTATGAGAGGACACATCTTTTCCCTAATCTCTCCACCCTGCTCAGCACAATTCAATCACTAAAAAATTTTTCTCTTTGTGAGAGATAGAATCATTTTTTCAAGGCTTAATTACCCTTTCCCTCAAATTGAGTCCTTAAAAGAAATTCAACAGTCTCAGGGTCCATGACTCTGCTCTCTCTTGAATTTTACTGCAGGAGAGCATTGAAGATAAGGAATTTTATAAAAGAACATAAGTGATTTAGGCACAATTAGATATGTGGTCTTAAATCTGCTAGGTGCATTTAAAAGTCTCCCCAGACTGGTTATGACCATTTATGTCCTCATTTATACGGCCTGCCAGGACTGCTTCTTTAAATTAGCTTGAAGCAGCCCAGATAAAACTATAAGGAAGTCAGTTGTTTTTTTCTTTTGGCATATAGATAGCCATTGCTTCTGCTTTCAAGGCTAACAACAAACAAGATGAGGGTAGAGATAAAGAGGACAAAGACTAAACTATCTCTTTCCTTAAGAGCTCACCATGCAAGCAGGAAAATGTCAAGATGAATTGGATGAAATAGTAGAGTAAACTCCAATAGGAACAATGCATCTTTTGAAAAGAAAGGCTGCCAGATAGCCTGAAAATGCTCCTTGGCTAGATTACCTCTTCCTCAGCAAAGCTCATGAAATCATCACACTAAGCAATCTCAGATAAAATGATGGGGGTAATTATGAAGGTTTGAGCCATAATACTTGAACTTGGCAAAAAAGCAAGATAAAAGCTCTCTGTTCATTAGTGTTATTAGGTTTCAGTTTGTGCTGGAAAGCCACAATATTTTAAGTGGCCTGGAAGCATAACTCAGAGTAATTTCTGAAGGAGCATACAATGACCTAAGAGGAGAGTGTATGAGATAGCATGTCTGCCAGTCTAACTGGAACTGGGTGCTGGGGGTGGGAGGAGGCCAGAAGAGGTATTATAATGCTCCTCAGACTTGATAAGAAAATTTTGGGGAACGTGTGCTGAGGGTCTGGAGAAAGAAGGCAACTTTTATGTCACAACAACCTTCAGAAATGTGTAAATGTGTAGTATTATCAGCGACCTCTGCCTACAGCAGCAAGAGAGAGCCATGCTCCTTAGGGAAGAGAGTAGGGTCACAGTTACAGGCCCAGGTGCTGCCCATATGTCTTTGTATTCTGATTTTAGTGAAACTGTATAACACTGATGTCTTTTTTTAACCCACTGTATTTTTTTTTTCACCTTGTTAATTTTTTTTTTGTTGTGGTTTGATTTGGGTTGTTAGATTTTTGCAGGAGCTTGCACAGGTGTGCATGGCTGCAGCTGTCACCCAGCAGAGCGTATGAACACACATATGTTCTGGCTTCATGTGAAATAAGTTTTCCAGCCTCCAAGGGGATAGAAGCAGGAGCAGCGTGACTTCATGCAGTAAAATCTTTAGTCATCTAAACAGTAGTGTGCTGAAAGCTTAATGTTACAACAAGGGGAGAGGAAAAGAAGGAGAGTCTGAAAAAGACAAAAAGCAGCCTCAGCTGCAAGGTGCCTTTAAATACATTGGCAATACATGGGTAATATTAATGTGGGCACATACAGGGGTTAAACTCAACACCCAGGACAATATAATAAATGCAACCTCTTGTTCCTAAAGCAAAGGGCCTTCAAGCAGCCCCTCCCTCTGTGGTTTTGGGAAGCCAGCCCTTCGCAGCAGAACAACCTGCAGGCTGGTGGGGTGGGTTTACAAAACCCTAGAAGACATCTCCACCGATGCCCAGGGATAACAGACACATCTTTTCACTAATCTCTCCACCCTGCTCAGGACTGTTCAATAGAACAGTGCCTCGGAGAGGCCGCAGGACGATAATATTCCAGCCACATACTGCAGCGAGTGAAATACTCCAGACCCTCCCAATTGATGCTGTAATTCCATTGAGGGTTTCTGGTGACATTAGCCAACCCCTCAAGTCTTTCCCTTGATGGAATTAGAGACCTGCTATGGTCTGTGAGATAGACATCGATGCTGATGTCATTAGCATCAGCTCTGGTTCTGACAGAAAAGAACTGAAGCACTGAAAATCAGCCTTTATAACTAAAAGCTATTTGAAATTTTTAATGGAAAGCCAAAGAGCTTGCATAATATACCTGAAACCAGTTTTCAAAGCAGCAGTGGCAGGAAGATACAACAACAGCATACCAAGAAAATTGTTGTGTTGTTTATTATGCAAATTAGAACCTGCAGCCTCCATGCTTTTCACCTTGTTTGCACCAATAACTAAAGCAACCTCACTGAAGGCTGTGGAGCCATGTTTTATAAGACCATCTGATCTAGACTAAGCTTTACATACAAACATGTTACTAATTGTAGGGCAGCTAATGGACAGCAGTGGAAGCAAGCATTTCCTACAGGGCAGCCCTGCGCTGAGAGCTGGGCTCACACAGGCCTTGCCTTCCACAGGGGGAGCTGCCTGCTTGGTTTCCTCACTTCGTCATCTGAAGTGGCCTAAAAATATGCTGACAATAAAAGATGTTTTTTTTTCTGACACTTGTGTAGGGGATTCTAGTGGGGAGATAAACAGGGGGCGGAGGCTCTCCACTCCCTTGCTCTCTCACCCATTGCACATTCCACCAAGGCCAGAACAGCCAAAAATGTGTCCACTGCAGAAGCTTTCCCTTATTTTTCAAAGTTAATCTACTCCAGAAGTGGATTACCACTGGCTAATCCCTTTAACCACAAGCACATAACGTTGGACAGGGATAACTTGCTTAGAAACCTGCTCTTGAGGACACACATTGAAGGACCATCCACAGCCTTTTGGCTACTGGGCATCGTATCTGCTGAAGCCAGTGCTGCCCGCTGCTGTTTGCTGGCTCCTGCCTTGCTTAGTGAACCTCTCACACCCTTCCTGAGTGAATTACAGAGGACTTTTGACTGAGCTGTTGTACCCTACCCTCCGCATTACACCACAGCTGTGCTATTCCACCTCCTGCCTCATTGGAATATGCTTGATAATTTAGTTGGAGGGCTGGGGCAAAGGCTTTAAATGAGCAGTTTCTGCTCATTACACAGGCCTGCACCCTATTAAACAGATGTCACATTTCTCATTGCACTGGGGTCTTCTGCAGTGGTTTGTGTGCTGCGTCCCCCACTACGCTGCCTTTTATTTACATTTCAAAACACCTGTCTGGTGCTGTGCATGCTGCACAGAAATTAGAATTCTAGCCCGACACCTGAATATTTCTGCCTCATTGATGCTGCACTTGAGTGGGAGTGAAGGAGAGGGAAGGAAAAGGATTATTATTTCATTTACCAAGAATACAGAGTCAGAGCTTTGTGATTAGCACCATAAAGCTCAAAGGTGAGTTATGGGACAGCAGTAAGAATACATCTCAAATGCTGAGTCAGCATGTAGCAGGGGGACACCTGCACTGCTTTTTACTCTGAGCATCGCCGTTGTTTGTTCTACAGTCAGACAGTATCTGGGGTACAGATGAAGTATAAGCATCAATACCAGTCATGGCCTAATCATGGAGTTGAAAGGCACTGTCGGATCATATAGTTGCTTACAAAGAAAATCATCCATGGGGTCTTCTAAATTATCATATAGAAAGGAATATTATTAATATTCTATAGCAGCACAAAGACCACGGTGACAATGAAAGAGTATATCCCCAGCCTCACATTAAGTCCTAATCCCACGCTGCATTGTGATTCAGGGAGTGAAGTCAGAGGCAGTCAAATGCACTCCTACCCACCTCATAACTGTGGAAACTGAAACCTGCTTGATGTAGGATGGATGGGGTCCTTTAATATTTCAGCATAAGTTAACCTCAAATGTACTGATTCTTCTTTTGGAACAGCAGTTGCATGTGTCTGCACAGTACCAGTTTCTCTACGGTTATGTAATTTCAGTGTGTATAGTGCCTAGAAAGTCATTCTGGATTATCCACGATAATTGTAATGTGTAATGTTTGGAACTTGTACGCAGAGCTTTACTGTTGTAACAGGAAATCAGGCCCTGTCTAAAAATCACTACTAATGTGGAGCAAAGGCGTATCTCTTTTTGCCATTTTACTATTGACCAGAGCTGGCTTAATCAATTGGGAAGAGCTGTTATATTCACAGCTTTCTGCAATGATGGAAATACAGCAGTGACAGTATGCCAGTATGCCATATGTGCATCACTTCTGTCTCGGAGGCATAACAGGGAAACAATTTATCACTGTAGTGCACCCAACATGTCCCCATCTATCAGCCAGCCCCTTTATCATATGTTTGTGCCTTCATTTCAGCAGCAGGTACCAAATGTCACACTCATATTTATTACTATTATTTATTATTACCGTTACAATGAGAGTGACAAGGCTGTGGAATAGATTGGTGGTAGAAGCCCCATGCCTGGAGACACACAAGGTCAAGCTGTACAGGGCTCTAAACACCCTGATCTAGCTGTAGGTGTCCCTGTTCATTACAGGGGGTATGGGCTAGATGGCCTTTAAGGGTCTCTCCCAACTCTTTACGATTCTCTGCATGGTTCTGCTGAGACAGCTCCTCAAAAGCTTCTGTACTACGAAACCCAATCTTTCACCAGAAAGGACTTAAAGAATGCACAAAGGCTGTGCCAAAGCCGCTGTTGGCAGAAAGTCAAGCTCTAGGTAAACTGTTTTGGAAGCAGTTCAGGTGCCTGAGCAATGTCTAGTCTGCAAGCAGCATGTGAGATTCACCTGCTGCCACGGAGTTTCCTAGATGACAGCTGGCAAAGGAGGGAACCCACAGACAACAGAGGCTTGGAGCCCACCATCAGCCAGCACCCCCAGGCTGGTTTTCATCTCAGGCCAGCCACCTGCATTTAACAGTAAAGTTGTTTGAGTCCTGTCAAACAGAGAGGTATTATCCATGCTGAAGATATGCTGTTTTATTTATGTTGCTGAGATGGCTGACAGTCATGAAATGAGTTGCAGTCTTACTGGAGCAGAAGTTATCATCATCTATTAACATAAAGACCTGAAGTATTGCTAATTTCTTAAAATAGCCCTATCAGGAGTTAACTGCCTCTATCTGAGACATTTACTTCCAGTCTGTGGAACAGGGCTGGCTCTCAGAGTTGTCGCAAGTGGAAAGCAGTCTGACATCTCTGATGACAGAGATCACAAATGTGTTTCAGTTTATTCCCGTAGAGAATTTTTAACAAGTTTCAGTTCTGCTCCCTCTTCATTTCTAATGTAATCAAGTGTGCTTTCATTAAGTGAGAGACTGGACAGTGATATGAGCTGTATAAATTGGGACTTATAACTAGGCAATTTACTTTACCTGGGATAATCACATTTGTCTTCCTGGCACAGGCTGTGTGGACACCCATCCCTTGTGTCCCAAAATGCTGAATTAAGATCTGTTATGTGGACATCTCAGGAAAAACCTTGGGGCTGAGTGCTGCCAGAACATGCTACGGATCTCAGCTATTCCTGCATGTTCAGCTGGGCATGGTTATGAGTTTGCCTTTCCTAAATTACTAGCACATTCCTGGCAGTGGTTAATTAGCTAATACTGATATCTCCAAGTCCAGATGTGTTCTTGATTTTCACAAGAAAAACAGATGACTCAAGAAGCTGTGGATATACAGCCTTTCTGTTGTTAGACCCAGTGTATCAACCCAGAAACCAATATATGACCTTTGCAACCACTATCTCATGGGTTTTGCAAAGGTTTCTAAACAATGTCTGTTTGCCACATTTAATCTGAAACAAGCAAAACACAAAGGCAGATGTCACTGAAACCACTGCAATACCTGTATGAAGTCGCTGCCTCAGTTTCATCTGTAATTGTGCCTGTTTACTATGAGTTGGGCTGAACAAACACAAAGTCCCCAGATCCTCTGGTATAAATTTTCTCTCGGAGAAGTGCTGTTTATCTAAAGCATGAAAAAAAATCCTATTTTGACTGTAAATCTTAGCACTATGTTGCCCTTTTAAAGAGACTGTACTGAACCCAAACGTGGAGGTATCTTGCACATACCTTCATAATTCAAGAAAAATAAAGCAAGAGATTCATCACAATTTTTTTTTAATTATTATTATTTTTTACACAGGCAGTTCTTAATTTAAAATTCATGAATTGCAAATAAACACACCTGGAATAGCTGAAGAACTGGAACACAAATGCCAAGGAGTTTTCTTTTCCATTATTATATGATTAAATTCAACTTGGCCAATCTTATTTATTCATTTTTAATAACTGAAGTGAAAGAATATACAAGAGCAGCAGGGTAAGAACATGTACTCTGCCTATCCCAGAACTTCTGGAATACACAGACACCAGAGAGTATCAGAGTCTTTGTGACTGTGATCTCAAACTGCTTCAGTGAGTTTGTAATGATGGGATATTTCATCTTTCAGGTCACCCCAGAGATTTTTTTCCAAAAATATGTGAATTTCCTTGAGGCCAAATTGTGGTACATCTGTATCCACATAAGGGAACAGCAGGACTCATACAACCCATAAAAATTATATCAGTAGCAGCTAGAACAGGGTGTTTGGTGACTCAGCTTGCCTTGCACTGCAGAAACACAACATTTTCCAGCCCTTTGCATGGGTCTCATGGCAAAGCCACAATGTGTTCTTTGAAAAAATAAATCATTTTATTATGCTTAAACTGTCAGTGTCAACATACAGATGACTGTTTTTTGGAGTTACTTGGTGTTGATGGCTAATATAATGGCTGAGCATGAATAAAGTGGGAATTCAGAATACTAAACATCTTAACACAGTCTTTCAAAGCTTCTGGGCCAAGTGGGCAAAATTCAGTG
This sequence comes from Cyrtonyx montezumae, assembly GCF_038088225.1. NCBI lineage: Eukaryota > Metazoa > Chordata > Aves > Galliformes > Odontophoridae > Cyrtonyx > Cyrtonyx montezumae. The sequence continues at coordinate 15,516,474 of NW_027071859.1, read as the reverse complement.
TTTCTCATGGTAACAGAGTGGTGGCAGATCTTGGGGGGTAGTTGAAGGGAACAGAAGTAGAAAAGGGGACTGGAAGGATGAAAGGGAAAGAGTCAGTGGAGCTTAGCTAAGAGAGTACCGAAGGAAAAAAGTGCAAGAAAGGAAAAGGAGCAGCGAGCTGGAGATGGAAAAGCTTTGTTTTCCTGCTACTGCCGGGGTGGGAATAGGGGCAGCAAGTTCAAGAAGCACTTGGACAACGCTCTCAGTCATTTGTTCTGATTTTTGGGTGGTCCTGTGTGTAGCCAGGAGCTGGACTCCATGATCCTTGTGGATCGCTTCCAACTCAGGATATTCTATGATAGTGTGATTGTATTTGGCTGGAAGCAGCATGTGACTTCAAGTAGTAACTTTCAAATCACACGTCCATTGCAAGATCCACATCTTGCTTAATGGCCGTGCTCACCTCTGCACCACATTTGTTCCATATGTGAACCTGCAAAGCTGTGCAGTGCAGCATTCCAGTAGGAGCAAGGAAGGGTTAACAGCCTGGCTGGGGGTGTGCACAGCTGCAAGTTCAGATCAGCCCTTGCAGACATTGTATTCCTCTGTTTGCACAGGATTCATTTTCCTCTGCACTTATACCCCACTCGCACATGCACAAGCACACATCTACACACACAAGGACTCCTCTAAGAAGATTACAGTAACCAGCAGTTATAATTTTACTTAAGCCTTTATGACGTTTTTAATTAAAAAGGCTTTAGTGCTTTTCTAGCATGACATTTGATTGCACTTCAGATAATGCACCCTTGCCGATTCTGGCAGAAGAAAGCATTTAGAAAATATATGAAATATTTTTATAAGGAGTTTTGCCCAATCTGTCTTCAATGAAAGATATAACGATTTCAAACTACGTTTATTCTTTTGAATAAAACAACAGCATATGCCAGAGCAAGATAGCTAAGAAAATCACCCTGTCCAAACTACTGTCCATTTAAAACTGTTTTCATTCAAATTGCCTGGGTTCAGGCTCAGGTTTCCTATGGGAATTTACTCAAATATGTGGCACAGTTTTAATGCACAGACTGAAATGAAATCTTCTCCACGCTGCCTCTTGACTGTCTGGATAAACCTGGGCCTGATGTCCTTGTCATCTGCACCATTTTAATTTCTTTGACTTAATCCTGATTTTCACCTCAAGCAGATCCTCATTCCAAGGAAGCTGTCAGAATTATGCTTTATTACTACTTTTACCAATATTAATATATATTTTCCTTTGATTTATTTGAATGTAGTCCTTTATCCAGTTTGGTCAGCAATAATCACACTTCTCTTAAAAGTGGTACTTTGGTAATCTGTTACACTGAGCTTTCTTGCTACATTCCTGCCTGAATTTAGCAATTCTGAAAGCAGAAATGCTTTTACTAAAGACCACACACACTTTGCTACCACGGATGCACTTTAGCCCTGCAGAGTTTTATCTTCACTGAAGTCATTTGGAGGCAGCCATTGACAACAGCTTCTCCTGCATCTTCCTCAAAATAATAAACGTCTTTGAGAATTATTTATTGTTTTTTCTTTCCAATTTGTCAGTTTCTGACATTTTAAAATGTCTCCACTCCAACTGAAACTGATGTATTTTTCCCCAAAAATTATGTCTAAGGGAAAATACCTTATTACATCAAGCCATAATGCCCCTTTTGAATAAATTTAAACCATTTTTTTCAGTCTGTAGCAAAAATAACAACAACAACAACAAAAAGCCTATATATTTAGTGCTGAAACAAATTGAGAAAGCTTTACTTTTATTGTCTTTTTCAAAATAAAGCATCAGCAGAGTAACCCTGCAGTAATTTTAAGTCATGGGAAACAAATCAGTCATTTCATTATCAATTTGTCTTCAGCTCCACAAGGATAGTATGCAAATGCTTCCCATATGGATTTGTCCTGATAGTATCCTTATGAAATGAATGGTTCTCACTCTTCTGCTATGGATGACGGCACAAATATTCACATCAAAACTTTCTCCTCATTTGTTAAACCCTGATTTGAAATGACAGGCCTCAGATTTTATTTTTTATAGTGTTGGTTTATGGCACTTTACTTATCATAGGACACTTGTTTTATTCTGAGCATAATTCTCATTGACTCCAATCGCCACCCTGAAAGCCCAGTGCTGCTACAGACATCAGAAGTCTCTTGGTTGGCTCTACAAGGAGAAGCACACTCGCTTAACTGACACCTATGAAAAAGAAGTTATTTAACTTAATATAAAACTATATAAAATAAAATAAATTTAATAAGAAGCTCAGAAATGGATGTTGACCTGACCCTTCAAGAGCTCTGTGAAACTTAAATCCATTTAGGTTTCACAGAAGTCAGCACTGAGCATCATTTCCCCCTTTAGCAACCCAGCCAACATTCCCATGCAAGATCTTCACTGCTTTAATTTTGATGTCAAAACAAAGATTCTTATTAATGAAATTTCACTAAAACCCCATCTTGATCCATTTCCTGAATGCCACTATCTTCTGTCAGATGTGAGACAAAGATATAGAGAAATGTTCTCTTGGACTGAACCTTGTGAGTCTTATCTCATTGATCAACAACTTGGGCCACCAATAATGATGACCTCTTCCCCTTTGGTTGTATACAGAGATCAACAGAGGCAGAATGCAATCCTCCACTGTGAACATTTGAGTATTTAGTTCCCTGCTTTTGGTCCACATTCATTTTTTTATCCTTACCCTGGTATCTCAGAGCAATTCTTCCAACCAGACAGCAACACTGGTACTGAGCTCTGCTCAGCCTCATCATCAGCCTGCATTCATGGTAGAGCCATTAGGTACCCTTAGCCAATATTCTCTGAGCTGCAATGAATGGGAAGACCCCCATAGGCTCAAGGCCTATGACCTTGCCAGATGATAATAGCTTTTGTGTGGTGGAAGCTAAAGGCACATTTCTGATGTTCATGTCAGAAAATCCTGGCAAAATTATAAGAAATGAAAAAATGGTTAAAAGGACAGATTTGAGGCAAGTTTTGCTACAAGTACTGCTGCTTACACTGTTTAGAAGAGGTATGAACTTACAAAATACATGCGGTTGTTGAGGCATCACAATGCATTCTTCAACAGTATATTTTTCCCCTACTTTAAGATCAAAATTCAGTATAACAATGTGGAGCTAACATGTTCCCTCCACGATGCAATTTTGTAATTTCTTTAAAACCATTAATTCCTATGACTCCTACCATTACTTGTGGCCTGTAAGATGTCAAGAGAAGGAGGGGGAGGAATTCTTACTGACTTGAAAGAGATTTTTAGAACCAGCATATTATGGAATGGAGTCCCCCTATTCTTAATGGTCCAATTTTGTTCAAAGAATGCTTCAAGGCATTCAAAAACACTTTAAAAGCAGCAGGTTCTCAACTACATACGTCAAGTTGCAGCCAAGAGTGAAATTTTATAGCCCATTGAAAAATAAGATTGTATTATGGAAAAATCTGGCACACCCTTAATTATTGCAGCCTGAATGAACCTATTACAATAGAGCAAACTGATAAAACTCAAGAAACACAGACGAAACTTTGGTAATAGGACAACGGACCAATGCAGAGCATGCATTACTGCAGAGCTCTGGGAATTTTGAGTTTTTAATCAAAATCACTGGTTTATATAACCTTGTGGTACCTCTTCTGAATGGAAAACCAGAACAGGATACACTTATTCAAGAAACAATATCATTAAAAAATCCAGTTATTTTGTGCTAGTTATAATAATCAAAGACAGTGAAGCCCTGGTAGCTGCATGTATTGAAGCATTTTACTCTCTCCAGTGGATTAGCATCTATAGTTTCTCAGTGAGGGGAAGAAGTTATGATGCATTTGCTTCAGACATATAAAGCAAATGAGACATGAGGGGAATAGGAACACAGTATTATTTAGATTCTTCATTTCTGCAGTTCTTGTCAGTTTTAGTTACATAATTATCTCAGAAGATCTGGTTTGGAAGAGAACAGTGAAAGAAAAGGAAAACTGTGCTTCAGCAGTGCTCTTGTAAGAATAAAGAATTGTGTTTGAATCGTGTACGACAAGGAATTATATGAATCACCTTATTTAATATTCCTTTTTTTTCCTTTCCTCTTAGAGGGGCAGCAGAAGGTCATATGTGAAAGCCACATCTTTGTGCCATTTGGTAGCTTAGGCAGTTTAGGCAGTTCTCACTGCAGAAAGAAATCAACAATTGGGAAAAGCAAGAGAAAAAAAGCCTACCACATGTATCAAAATGGCTTTAAACTGTCTTTTTGCTTTCCTCAATTGGTTGTGACCGCGTACCTTCTGAGCTAAACCCTTCTGTTCTTCCTCTTTATGTTTTCTGTGTTTATATCGCTCAAACGCTGGTGTGCTTTTCTGGAGCAGTAACTGCTCCTTAAATCCCACAGCGTTTTATTTGGTGCTCTTACTCCCTCTCGTGGCTGTACAGCATCAGTACACAGTCTCTAAAGGATGGGACGTGAGACAATTGTAAGCATCAGAAGGTCCAGGGTTCCTCTAATGCGCTGCAGATTTTCCTGCATACATGAGAGTGTCTGATACACCGGATGAATAGAAACACTACAAGAAAAGAAACTGTAAAGAAAAGGAGCTGGCATCTCAGCAGCTGCAGGCACATGAGTGGAGCAAGGCAGTTGGGTCAGAGCTGGCTGTAGGTTGTGCAGTGCTTTGATGGAATTTATAGCACAGGACATTCTGAAATTGAAGTGCTCACATCCTACATGCCAGATCCACTCCCTGTGTTGGCCAATCTGGCTAAGAGTCAGAAAGCTCCACAAGGTTCCCTCCAGGAGGTTTCAGGTAGATTGTTTTGTCAGATGTTGGCTGCCCTGTCCCAGGGCCTCCAGACCTCCAAGGGAAGCTTCCAGAAACTGAGGTCACCTCCCCTGAGTGGTGGACCTCTGCTCTACCTTTCCACTATTGAGCCACGTCAGGGCACCTGACTCCTGCATCTCCGTTTGGGTCCCAGAGGGAGGATTTCATGGTACAGGAGGCAGAATGTTTTTTGCAGAGGTCAAAATAAGAGGAACTTAATGTCTAGAGGCAGCATTCCTTTCTGAACCAGACAGCACAGAGCATTGGAGACATCAGTAGGTCATGTAGGTCGGCAGACAGCCCCTGGTGTAAATAACAAAATAACGTGCAATTGAAGATTCCTGATTCTGTCTGGGATGAAAAGAAAATGTTTCACAAAGGAAATGAGACATTTACATCAGAGAAATTCTGCCCCTTTGATGCCCTTTTATTCTCTAAAGCAGATTATGAGGACAGAGTGGTCTTCTGAGGTTTTTTCAAATAATTCACACAAATTGCTTCAAATATTTGATTCTTCTTGTTGAAGCACATTAAAATAATTACATCTGGAAGCTGTAAACCTCTTTCTTCCACCTTCTGACGTAGGGTGAGATACTAACCACCTCTGTCCAACATGCAGGACCTGCTGATCTGTGCCTCAGGGTGCACACATCTCCTGTAACAGACTAGGGGTTCAACACAGAGGCTTTTTACATTTGGACATTAGATGCCAAATCCACCATGTGGAACCCATCAATCCCATGCTGAGAAAGAATATCAGAGCTCGGATTGATAATCTGTAGTGGTCTTAAACCAAAAAAATCCAAATCAAAACTGCTCTGAAGGCAGCTAGAGGCACTTCCAGGTTTCTGTGGCTTACCCCAGTTCTGAAGACTGACAGTGTCTGCATCTCAAGGAACAAAAGCAAACAATAATGTTCCTAGAATCGTAGAATTCATAGAATTGTAGAATTACAGAGTCATAGAATCATTGGGGTTGGAAAAGACCACTAAGATCATCTAGTCCAGCCATCCACTCATCCCTAGCATAGCAACTAACCCTCAGTGCCACATCCACAAGTTTCTTGAACACCTCTGGGGACAGTAACATCACCACCTCCCTGGGCAGGCTGTTCCTGCCTCATCACTCTTTCTGGGAATAAATTTTTCCTAATATCCAACCTGAACCTCCCCTGGCACTATGTAAGGCCCCAGATGCTCTGGATGCACTGAAGATGGATTCAAGGGATTTGCTGTCACAGTCAGCCACAGCAATGGTGTGGCTGGATGCAACAGACATTGCTGGCTTCTCTCCCACTGTCGTCAATTATTTTCCAGCCCATTTTCTCCCCAGTACTGCAAACCAAAGCAAAGCAAGGTGTGACAGTACTAGGAAGATATTTATCTGTAGGTTGTAAACTAAAACTAAGAGCTAGACCAAAATCTTTTAATCCTTCCTTCTGACTGGCCATCTCTTTACTCCTTTTATGTGTCAATACTTCTGATTCTGCTCCTTAACCTGGCAGTGGGGAATGCTACAATCATTCACCTCTTTATTATTCCCTGCAGGATATGAACCAACACCATCTACAATATTCTCATTTCTTTTTCAGTAAGCGCAGCTGCTGAGGAATAGAACAAAACAAAAACAAACCTTCAAACATAGAGGTGAAACAATGGTGAGAACAAGCCTCCCATGAAGCTTTCAAGCCTGATGTGGTTTTATTGATACAGACCCCTCTGAGAATGGGATTTCTCATTGCTTCACCATTTGTAGTCCCAGGTGAATGCAGAAAGAGTTACATGTACAGAAGTAGGGCTTCAGAAGCTTTATGGGCAGCTTCTTGTGTGTCTAGGTGTGGTCTGGGTGCTTTAATCATGTTCTCATATCCCTACTGCTGTTGTTTTCTGAAATTTATCAACATAACACATTTTGATATCTACCTGCTGAAGATGGAGTCAGAACTTTAAATGAGTTGCTTCCATATGTAGGCTTTGATCGAGGAACTCAGTGCAGCAATTATGCACAGCTTAAGGGCCTCCAAAAGCATGAAAATAGAAAAACTGAGCAGAAGGTCTGTGTTAAATCCTTTTTCCTACCAGTGCAAAGGCTACCAGGGCTCATGCACTGACCTTGAAATTACAGGGATGGAAATGCTCCTCCTTTGTACAGGAGATTGACAAAATGCAATCCGGGAAGACATAACCACGGTTCAGAGCTTTACCTTAAAAAAATCAAATCTCTTTTCTCTTTGCCCAGGTAAGAGTCAGGCTAAAATTGCTTTGGGAATAAGAGTGCTCCTGCTCTTGTAGCCCTGTGGGGAAACGATTAAGAAATCAGCACATTTCTCTCTCCTGTGTGGGAGAAGTCATGCTCTACTAAAGAATCACAGTGAAAACATATGCAGTGGTTTTAGAAGTGTGCTAAATGGCACTCAGATCTGGGGAAGGAACACACATGCAGAGCATTACACCCAATGGAGTTTCCCTTGCACAGATCAGGTTAGGCATGTTCATCCATTTTTACCCACCAGGAAGTAATACAGGCAGCTTGGCAAGCTTCTGGGATCTGCTGACCCATGGTTGCCATCCCTTAGGGGTGTACATTAAATTTCTATGCAGGAGGCATTAGAAAAACATTCCTCTCATTGAACTAAGCTATGAATTTAGAGATAGATTTAAATCCCTGCACGATTACTCAGCAACTGCACACACACGTACAGACAAAGATACACACAGCAATCCTTCAGGATGTTGTGCATCCAGTCCTGCTTCCTTGCAGCACTGCATCATTGTAATCTGTGACTGCACCATTGTAATCTGTGTGACTGTATAATAGATGATCCATTTTTTTGGAACAGGAATACCTCTACTTTTCGCTTTATTTATTTATTTATTTATTTATTATGCTGTGTTTACAGTGCTTTTTGTGCCTTCAATGTATGACCTTCAGGAGGGAAATGTGTGTTCCTTTGAATCTACTTTTTGTATTAATATCCCCCTGTTTTTCCTGACTTATTCTCTATAATGACTCCTGCTGAGCACAGCCTTCACCAATCCCTCTCTGGCTCAAACCTCCCTGTTGCCTGGTGGGAGACAAATCTGTAGCAGCTCCCAGGATTGTTTTTTTTTTTGAATTGAAAGACTTCTACTGGCTTCCTCTGCTTTCCCTGTGGGTGTTCCTGCAGCTCTTGGCACCAGATTTCTGAGATCTGTGCAGCATCCCAGGGACTGAGTTGGGGTGAACCTCCAGAACTGCTATGCTGGTGAATCTGCAGATGCGAGTGGCTGTGTTCTGCTCCCTTTCTCCAGGACAGTGCTTCATCTGATCTTTTGACTTAACACCTCAGATCCAGTGTCTCTGCAGGGTTATGCAAGCAACAGGTTTTGACCCAACAGGTTCAGATTTTTCAGAAAACCTCTGTGAAATGCCAAGCAATTTCTTATTAAGATCAAACACTTTGAGCAAGTGAGTCTATTTTAGGTGGTCACTGGCAATGCAACATGGAGGTGCTTTTTATGTGTTGCAGCTGCAAATAAATGTTTTAATTTCCTATGCAGAGCCCACACTGATCACTTCCTATCTGCCTGCTCAGTGGAACTCCCACACATAAAAAGGAGAGGCTTTTTACAGCACCTTGAGACCAGTTTGTTGCCCAGATGATGCATCCTCTGAGGGAGGCAGCTTTGGTTGTAAAGCAGATGAACTCAGGGACTGCACTCCTCACTGTACTGAAAGCATCATATGGCAGTGATGCTGGTAGCTGTGGAACTGCACTGCTGTGGGGAAGCTGAGTCACACCCAGCTAAAGGCTTCTGATCCCAAACACCACAGTTAAACCCAATGCTATTTCCAGTGCTGAAAGTTAAAGCTAACTGCATGTGCTTTCCCTACACTAAAAAAAAAATACCCTGTAATTCCTTTGCCAAACAAATTTGTTGTAGATAATATAAAAGCGAGCAAGAACTCCATTATTTGGGAAAAAAATGAAATAAAGTACACGAACTGCATTATTTAGGGATGTATATATTGCTCTTTAGAGAATAGCTGCAGTAAAATATTGCTGTAGAGTAAGAAAGCTCAGATGATAGTATTTTTCAGCAACTTGTCACAAAAGCATTGCATCCTATTTCTTTGCCATGAGGGTGGTGAGGTGTTCACACAGGCTGCTCAGAGAGATAAAGGATGCTCATGACTGGGTTGGGTGGGCCCTGGACAGCTTAAGCTGGTGGAAGGCAGCCAGGACCTGGTAGAGGTTGGGGTGAGTGGGTGGGCTGTGAGGTCCCTTCCAATACAACCATCATGTGAACCTGATTATATGGTTCTGTGGTTCTGTAATCCTATGATTTGAGGATTTTGTTTTGAAAATTAAAATATCCTTAAGAGATCTGAGATTCTTTAGCATGGTACATCGTTCATTACCACTCCAACCCAATGCAAGCCTGACCAACACCACTAAAGCCAAAAAGACTTGTGTTTGGGACTGCTCCTCTAGAAGAGTATTCACATCAATGAGAAAAGCTTTAGAGATGCTGGCCCAGAAGACTTTCAGCTGTGGGAGGTGGTCTAGATCTCCTGAGAACTTCTTCCTTTTTTTTCTCTTGAGATGTGCCTGCTTGCTCACATTGTCTTTCATGAAAAAAATCCACCTCCAAGATGAAGCCACTGTACAGGCTGCACTACTCCTCCACTGCACATCTGGCACTGATAGGGGTGGGCAGTAGGAGCAGTAAATGACCCTGCAGGAACTCCTCGTGTGCCTGCTGCAGACTTAAATAAGGGCTTTAGCTGTCTGCCTCCTCTCCTATGCAATGAATTTGCAGCCATAGGAACACTTCCATTCATATTTCTCCTGTTTTGGAGTACATGTTGTGCACTGTTTCTATAGATGAATGAAAGGTCATGACTGACCAGCTGGTAACACAGGATGCAGGCTTATACTAATGACAGGGTATTCAAGTTTTGTTTCACATTACAATGACTGCATATTTACATAAATCCTACATCTCTTTAACTAAATTAAGCCAGAGGGTGATGATTTTTGTCTTTACAAAGGAGCTGATTTAATTTTATTGAACATAGTTTTCCATTTAAAAGATCAAAGTTGGTGCAGCTCCCTGCAGCAACAATTCCGTCTTATGCAATTCTTCAAATATTCAAATTAATAAAATGGGGGAACTGGGACTGAAAAAGCTAATGAATTCTAACAGACAGATAGCAATGACTCATTATAAAGAGGGCATTTAAGGCCTTTGTTCATCTTGGTCTTGGAAAGACATTTTTCTTTCCATCAAAATCCCCTGGAGTAGGTCCTGATTTTTCCTTTTTCCACAGCTTTCAGGGGTCAATAGCAGAAGCAGCATGCACATTTTTAGGTGTATTTCTAGAAGCTGGTAATGATATAGAGAGAACATACAAAATAAAGAACAAATTAGAAAACCATAACCCATTCTGCCCCGCTCCCATCTAGTGGGTACCACTACAAGAAACAGAAGAGCATGGACCATGCTGTAGCAGGTTCAGAGTTAGCCCTCAGTCTGGAGACAGAGGGCACAGGACCCAAATTCTGTTCTGGTTCCTAGGAAATCTTTCTGTTCCGCTTCCAACATGCAAAAGATGCACACTGCATCTACATAATGCATCCATGTTAGCATCTTAGCTTGGATCAGGAAAATGTCTTCAAAGTCTATCCATGACCATCCCTACTAGGCTTTGCTTTGAACCATATACCAGCCCTGGTGAAATAAGATCCATCCAAAGCTTAAACAGCAGATCTGGTGCAGGAACTGCAGTTGCTAATGCAAGATCAACCCATGTGACAAGATTGGATCTTATCTGAGATGAATCTGCAAACCACTTGTAAGACACACACTGGGAGCTGCACTAGCTCCTCTCCTCCTCATTCCATGCCACCTGCTAATACAGGCACAGGCAAACAGGCTATGTCAGTTTTCTAACCTCTCTCTGCTTAAAAGTGTGAGCAGTGCCATTTTAGGCACCATATGGTATCCCTGCAGGCCTCCAGCTGCCACTCTGCAGATGAACAGCTCACCCAAATATCTTGTGTCATGGCTGACAGCTCTGCACAGATATCTCAGCTACCTCAGGGATACTGAACATACCCTCAAGGTCTGTGTTAAAGAAACTGAATACTGTCTCATATAAGCTTCTGATCCTCTCTCAGTCAATCAAACAATCAATAAACACAAAATAACTAAAAAAATAAAACACAAAAATTTTAGCTTGGTCCAATACAAGCATTATTTTATACCTCAGGTAACACTTGAACTTTACAAATATGTTTGCTTTTCAGTAAGAGCTGGATTCGCTAAATTTAAAGCACTACTAAGAAGCTCAGAGTTAAGTTTCTATGTATATACTTTCCTGGTCCATCACCCCAGATGCTTTGAGGACTGTAGCAGCAGGATCTTTGCAGTTCCATGTCCTAAAGCTAGTTCTGTATTAGTAAATCAGTAAATTAACAAATTGCTATATTTACTGAGGTAGTAATAAAGCAAACATGCTTTGGCATGTTTTTTGCCCTTGAAGCGAAATCCTTGGTCTTGAAGCAAAATCCTGACCTCTTGTGGCCACTGAACTTCCCAGCAAAACAGTTCACAATTCAGCAAGTAGTCGGAACTCTTGCTTGGCACGAAATGGTCAGCATTCTTCAGGCCAAGTGCTCTCTCACCTGGAAAAGCTATGGCTACAGAATGCTTAGGTCAGGTGTATTATTGGTAGCATAATAATTCATGTGCAGTGATGCCTTCCATATGTGGATTTCCTCTATCCAGAACTGAATACCTCTGTGCTTGATAATATTTCTAAAATAAGTGTATCACCTGCCACTGTGTATTTCCAGCCTGCATGCAGTGGATCCCAAGGCTACTGTAATTCAAAATAACACACCAAACACAGCAGCATATAGCATTAGCATGTATAAATGTATTATTTTAACAGCATATATTCACAAAGATAAAAGAGTGCATGAATAAAACTTATTTACATTAAAAATCATAGGGTTTGGAAGTTATTCTTTCTAACACCTTCCATATACAGATTGGATATAACCAATGCAATATGAAGCTCGTTTTAATTTACAAGACATATTCATTCATAATTTCACTTGCTTAACACAAGAAAGTAAGTGCTTTAAATCA